>NC_136071.1:1152885103-1153030103 GCF_964261635.1 Lissotriton helveticus | reverse complement strand
AGTACACGGAAACAAGAGCGAGACATGCATGCTGCCCAACGCTAAACCAATATTAAGATTCATCTGAAAATCAAATGTGTGACATAGTTGCAGTTAGGGATATCCTGAACTTCTAACAGGACTACAGATACAGGTGTGTGCTGCATAAATCTAGAATACATCAATATATTTGTATTTATTTATTTGGGAAAACAGAAGATCATACAAGTAGACTGTTTTTTCCCAGTCTGTCAAAATTATCCACAAATGGCATCATACTCTAGATAAATCAGTTACTGCTTTAAATGTCAGCCACGGGATGGTTACGTTTTCCTAAAACCCCGTGCCAATTAAAAAGGGAATAAGAATAACCAAATCAAATTAATCTGAAGTGATGCCCTTTTCCAAAAACCCATTCATTCAACATAGCTGTAAGTTCAAAATAACAGCCTTTTCCTGAAGGAGTGGTTTCAAGTCAAAAACAGCCAGTCAGCGCCAATAGACCGGCTTTTGTTGAGGAGCTGGGCCTCAAGTTACTTTAGTGTGTTTGATCTGTGCCTGTAATGCTCCGACTGATCCATTTCAAACCACCAACATCCATAGTTCGAAAACAGAGACAAGGAGGATGCTTTGTAGCTAGCCACATTTGACTCGTACTTGGCTTTATAACTGTTACTTTCAGGCCCTCCAATGAGATGTTAAAGCTGTATACAAACCCTAAACAGCAATTGCACTACCCGAGATTCAGTTGCCCGTTCCTTTTAATCCTTTAGATAATGCTGCGTACACCATTGGTTCCATGGTGCTGGTGATTAAACACAATTATGCTCATACCTATGCAGAGGGGCAGGGGGGTGGGAAATATCACGTCACTATATAATCAAAATCCTTTAGCACTTCTATTATGGTGAAGAATTCAAGATGGCAAGTTGCAGTTACAAATCCCATGTTACATTATTTCACACTTGGCTGAATTATATTACTAAGTGATGTATATGTCAAGGCACAACCTCGAGGTACAGGATACACTGCAAGTAACCTCATTAATTGACACCTGTCACCGCCTTGGCGCAGAACATGCTTTGATGACTGATGAGACTTACTTTCATCTCCGGGGGATCAGATCACTGGCAGCACATAGGTAGACTAAATAAACAAGCTGATTAGCCCTCATTCGCTAAATAAGTGATAAGAGGGTTGGAAGGGACGGACTTCAGCATCTCGACAGAAGTGAAACCGTGTACTTCCTAAATGCACAACAATGTGCACGGCGCAGGTAGGGAAGGGGCTGAGAGCGTCCAGAACTCTTGTTATTATAGTTTTATGTTTTCACACAGTGAATGTCTATGCAGGCTTCGAGGCGCTCAACTTGATTTTAGACGGTTCACCTAACGTTTTGGGCATATTTACAACTGTGATCCCCGAGTTTTGCTATTTGGTTCCATTTTTTATTCGCGTTTCTATGTGTTCAGCAAGTTAATGTTGTGCCTTCTGAAGACCAGCGTCCTGCGAGTGGTGCCGCGCGCGCTGTAAGTGAAAAAAAGCAAGTTAATGTAGTGCCTTCTGAAGTCCAGCATCCCGCGAGTGGGGAGCGCTTTATTCTTGTTTCGCTCTGTTCAGAAGTTAAAGTAGTGCCTTCTGAAGACCAGCGTCGCACGTGTGGTGAGCGCACGCTGCAAGTGAAAACAAGAAACACGAGGTAATTAAAGCTGGCCGAGAGCGCGCTTGGGAAGCTTCATGCTTGAATGCCTGAAGTCGGAAGGGTGGGAGGGAACCTTTGAAGTGTGAAGCTCTCGGCATTGCTGTGGCGGGTCTGATGCGAGGCGGCTCGGGGAGCAAATGGCAAGCGCGTGCACGGGCAGATGCACTCTGCAAAATCCGCCTGCCAAAGCCCTCTTGGTAAGCTTTCCTGTTGCACCTCTATATGTCTCGACATCTGCAATGCGCAAGCGCATAGGCAGAGGTCGAGACCTAAAAAAAAGGAGTTGCGGCTCAGCGCAGCACCTCGTGTGAAAGCGATGGGTGCACTGGTCTCAGCGTGACACTCAACGACTTCTTAAGTCTTTCAAACACCAAGGGGTATATTCTCAAGGACACCTCGCCAAGTTAACAGCACTTTATCGCAAACAAAATGGTGATACATTTAACGCACCATTCACAAGCTGGAGCAACAGCCCACATCACCAGTTTACCAGCGATAGCAGCCTCAAAAAGCATTGTCACGGATGACCTCGGAAAATATTGCTAATGAGATGTAGAGTAGGTGTTCCCGTGCAAAAAGCAGCGAACCTATCACTTAGCAAGTTTCTCAACCACCAGCAAGATCGTCGAAGAGAGTATAAAACAGGTGATAAGGTGAGTTAGTAACAAGAAGTTCACACCTGCTCTTAGCTGGTGTAAAGTCGTACTACAACCTGCAACATGAAAGGGAGCCCAGCCCTAAACGACAACAGATGCAATGGAGCCAACGATCATGCGGCTCGGACTCCCAACACTGCTCCGACCCCCCCCCCCCCCGACCCCCCTCCTGCCACAAGCCCCATGTCTGCCATTCCCCCTCCCCCCCCCCCCACAAACAAATGTGACAGCAACCTTAGGAAATCTGGAACGTAACAATTTGGCTGATGTTGCACAATTAGGATTAAGAAGAGGTTGGACAAATAAGAATCACAGTCATGTATGGATTTACATATAAAACATTTTATTTAAGCAAAACAACAAATAAAACTATGTACAGCCATGGCGTGTCATCCCTGGACCATTTGTGAATCACAGCCTGCAAGACAAAGAGCAAAATAAAATTGTGCGTCATGCGTCCATCAAAGGGGAGAGAAAGAAAGAGTGGGAGAGAGGAAGAGAGATAAAAAAAAGAAAGTGAGAGAGAGGAAGACCGAGAAAGAGAGAAACAGTGTGAAAGAATGAGAGAGAAAGAGACAGAGAAAGAGTGTGTGAGAGCGATAAAGGAAGGGATAGAGAGTGAGAGAGAGAGAGAGAGAGAGAGAGAGAGAGAAAGAATGTGAGTGTGAGTGAAAGAAAGGAAGAGGGAGAGGGAGTGTTGACACTGTGGAGAAAATCCTCACAGCTCACCTTTCTGCCACCAGTGTGTTTCCAACCACGTGCCGGGACATAATGCAGCCCTCAAGTTAAGTCATCTGAAACATAGTATAGAATCAGTAATGGCAGAGTACATACAATAGCACAGGCCTGATTCTCTGTTTCGCCCCTGCGCACCCAGACTGCTGCACCCCATCGACTCCCGCCGTCCAGAGGTGTCTTCCCGCCTCTGCGCACACAGGCTGCAGTACCCCATCCACCCCCACTGCCCAGAGGTGTCTGCCCGCTGCTGTGCACCCAGGCTGCTGCACCCAATCCACTCCCCGGAGGTGACTGCCCGTTCCTGCGTACCCAGACTGCTGCACCCCATCCACTCCCACTGCCTAGAGGTGTCTGCCTGCTCCTGTGCACCCAGGCTGTGAGGAAGAGAGCGAGAGAGAGAAAGAAAGTGAGAGAAAGAAAGAAAGAGTGAGAGGAAGAGGGGAAGACAGAGAAAGAGAGGAGGAAGAAAGAGAAAGAGTGAGATACAAGGAAGAGAGAAAGCGAGAAACAGTGTGAGAGGAAGAGTGAGAGAAAGAATGGGAGAGAGAAAGAATGGGAGAGAGAGGAAGGGACAGAAAGAGAGAAAAAGTGTGACTGACAGAAAGGAAGAGATGGAAAGTGAGTGTTGACACTGTGGAGAAAATCCTCACAGCTCACCTTTCTGCCACCGGTGTGTCTCCAACCAAGTACCGGAACATAGTGCAGCCCTCAAGCTTAGTCATCTGAAACATAGTAAATGGCAGAGTACATACAACACACACACACACACACACACGCACGCCTAATTCTTTGTTTCGCCCCTGCGCACTCACGCTGCTGCACCGAATCGACTCCTGCTGCCCAGAGGTGTCTGCCCACCTCAGCGCACCCAGGTTGCTGTACCCCATCCCCTCCCACTGCCCAGAGGTGTCTGCCCGTTCCTGTGCACCCAGGCGGAGAGGAAGAGAGAGAGAGAAAGAAAGAGAGTGAGAGAGAGAAAGAGAAAGAGAAAAGGTGTGAGAGATGAAGAGAGAGAAAGAGTGAGACAGAGAGAAAGAGTGAGAGTGACAGAAAGGAAGAGATGGAGAGGGATAGTGAGTGCTGACACTGAATAGAAAATACTCACAGCTCACCTTTCTGCCACCGGTGTGTCTCCAACCACGTGGCGGGATATATTGCAGCCCTCAAGCTTAGTCATCTGAAACATAGTATGGAATCGGTAATGGCAGAGTACATACAACTGCGCACGCCTAAATCGCTGTCCCGCCTTTGTGCATCCAGGCTGCTGCATCCCTTTCACTTCCACTGCCCAAAGGGGTCTGCCCGCCGTTGCGCACCCAGGCTGCTGCATCCCATCCACTTCCACTGCTCAGAGGTGTCTGCCTGCTGCTGCGCAAACGAGCCTCTCTGCTCACCTTACGCCACTGGCTTGTGTCGAAGAGGGTCCACCACGTGCCGAAGCAACCTCCTCAGCCGTTTGCGTACATGCCGTCAAGCCAAGCTGACAATTCAAAGTGGGTGTTGATTGCTAGGATGGTGACATCATCGCAGGCTGCACACGCGCTCAGCTCTGGTGGCACTGACTCAGTGGAACTGAAGTCATCGTCTCGTGGCGGGAGGTCCGTGTCGGGGGAGGGGGGATGCCGTCAATCTGTGAATCAGAACGTGGAAGACAAAAAGCAAGATAAGATTGTGCGTCATGCGTCCATCAAAGGAGAGAGAAAGAGTGAGATATGAGAGAGAGAAAGAGTGAGATATGAGAGAGAGAAAGAGTGAGATATGAGAGAGAGAGAGAGAGAGAGAGATATGAGAGAGAGAGAGAGAGAGATATGAGAGAGAGAGAGAGAAACAGTGGAAGAGTGAGAGAGACAGAAAGAGAGAAAGAGTGAGAGAGAGAGAGCGCGGGGAAGAGAGAGAAAGAGAGAAACAGTGTGAGAGAGGAAGAGATCGAGTGAGAAGAAGAGAGAGAAAGTGTGAGGGAGAGAAAGGAAGAGATGGAGAGGGAAAGTGAGTGCCCACACTGTGGAAAAAACCCTCACAGCTCACCTTTCTGCCACCGGTGTGTCTCCAACCACGTGCCGGGACATAGTGGAGCCCTCAAGCTTACTCATCTGAAACGTAGTATGGAATCAGTAATGGCAGATTACATACAACTGCGCACTCCTAAATTGCTGACCCTCCTTTGTGTATCCAGGCTGCTGCACCCCATCCACTGCCCGGAGGTGACTGCCCGTCGCTGCGCACCCAGGCTACTGCACCCCATCCACTCCCACTGCCCGGAGGTGACTGCCGCCGCTGCGCACCCAGGCTGCTGCACCCCATCCACTCCCACTGCCCGGAGGGGACTGCCCGCTGCTACACAAACAAGCCTCTCTGCTCACCTTTCCCAATCTGCGTGTAGAAAAGAGGGTCTACCACGTGGCGCTGCAAGCCCCAAGCCCGGGGCCTGCGGACAGGGCACCCTGCATATCATGCAGCCCCGCTCCGCAGGCCACCATGTCTCACATTTGGTGCGGAGTCTTGATTTCACCATGGCAGAGGACATACACCCGGCATTTCATCGTAGGCTGCACACCAGCTCAGCCCTTGTGGTGCCACTAACTCTGTGACCAACGAGGCAAAGCCACGTGGCGGTAGGCCTGCGCAATCTGATGGCTCAGGCCTACACTGCGGTCCAGCAGGGCACACAAAACCTGAGCTGTCCAGACCGCCGGGACGGGCCATCACCGAAGGCTGCACACCCACTCAGCAGTTACGGTACCCGTACCTCAGTGGACCGAAAGTCACCGTCCTGTGCCGGTGTGCCTGTGCCAGCCGCAGTGCATCCGGTGCGAGCAACTCTGAAATGGCGTAGAGCACGTGTGCCCGGTCTTCTTTATTGGCAGGGTCACATGTCCTGTGACGCCTGTGCTGGAATGGGTGTGGTGTGGGTGTATACCAGCCATGAGGGAGTGGCTGTGGCATACTGACAACTAGGCTGTGACCCGCAGATCACTGCAATGAAAACCTGGGCCATGTAGCGTAAGCGGAGTGGGCTGGCCTGGCGTATGCCAGTCCTGCATGACGCTATGAAGAAAGACTCCGGAGCTATGGGCGTGGCTCTGTCCTGGGTTGTATGAGGAATCAACTGATACGGGTGTCCCTGTTGTAGTGCTGCCTTCAACCGGGTCGCAAGCGCCAATGTGTCACTCGGTGAGCCAAGTCCCCTAACATGGAAGGTACGGGGAAATCACTGACCCTACATTCATCCATAGTTCCACACATGAAAGAAGGTGGACATGACACATCTGTGTGGATATGAATGTTTATTGCTCATTCAGTGGCGTGTTGCAGCTGTAGCAATACAGGGCCATTCAAAGTTCAAGTTTCAGTTTTTGGCACATTGAGGGCAACCAATTAGAGCCAAGCTCGTGTTCGGGGTTAGGCTGCGCCAACATATGTACTTATATATTCACTCCGCCAATCCCCAAGCACTTATAAATTCACTCTCCTTGCAGTACTCTAATGATCCAGTCTCTACGTAAGGACTTGTACAATGACCGAGACAAAGTTACATAACCGAAGTTTTCCCCACTGCCAGAGGTAATATGGTTACATACACTGCCCACAGCACAATGTAATGTGGTAGGGCCCAGGGGCAGCATCTTGCATACATAATGAACACACGGACACAGTTAGATAGATAGTGGAACTGGGTACGGGCACATGCACTCGACTCCTTTTTATTACCAGGGTCACATGTCCAGTGACATCTTTGCTGGATGCGTGTGGGGTGAGTGTAAGCCAGCCCTCCGGGAATGGTTGGTGCTGGCAACAAGTACAACAGTAATCATTGGATCAGACACAGATATTCAATCATAAAGGGTCAAGGATTTGTGCTGCACCAAGGTACGGGCAGCAGATGTGAAATACACAAAAGATTCTATCGTAAAGGGTCCATGACTTGTGGTACACTGAGGTAGGGGCAGCAGATGTGAAATTACACACAAAACATTGTATCATAAAGGGTCCACGAGTTGTGGTGCACTGAGATAGGGGCATCAGCAGTATTCAGCGTGTGCACAGCCGGTGATGATGCGTGGTCCGGGAGGGGCGCACTGGTAGCAATGTATGTTGCCTACTGGACTGCGTCATCTGCAATCGCAACTCGATCTGAATTGTGAGCCCTGGTGTCCGCAGTGGAGATCGAAGGCAGTAGTCAGTACAGATATCAAGGAATGCTTTTGGTCACTTACTCTCGACAAAATCCGAGGACATACAGTACAATCCTTTCTGCAAGTAATAAATCAAGACGGAATTCAAATTGTGAGCTCTGCTGTCCGCAGTGTAGACTGTCATTCAGTGTCCTTTGGACTTGCAAGATGAATTTGATCATTGTAGTAAAGCTATACCGGATATAAAACAAGTTCTTGAAGCAAGGATACTAAAAGGAGATTATGTATGTTTGAGGGACGTTATACTTAGTTGCCTACTGGACTATGCAATTAATGAATCAAGACTCAATTTTAATTGTGTAGTGTAGGCAGGAGGCAGCGGTCTGCAAGGGCCCACAGCCATGTGGTATTGTGTAGAGTTGCACAGTTAGTGGCATCAGAAGCATTCAGCGTATGCGGAGACTGCCATGATGCGTGGTCTAATGCGTGTCTAATGAATTCTCCCTTAAGGCCATGTGGCGTTGACTTGTGGTACACTGAGTTAGTTAGTGGAATCTCTGGCGCTCAGCGTGTGCGCACTGTGCTCTGATGCGTGGTCCGGGCGGGCCGCACTGGGAGCAATGTGTCTTGCCTACTGGACTGCGTCATCTGCAATCGCGACTCCATCTGAATTGTGAGCCCTGCTGTCCGCAGTGTAGATCGAAGGCAGTAGTCTGTACAGATATAACTCTGCTGTGCTGCTGGGTTCGCAGGGGGCCTGTGTTGAGGTGGCCCCCGGTCATGACGGCAACCACGTGGCAGGGTGAGGGCCGCCCTCTCTGGCAGATGCGTCGGCCTTCATACAAGTGAACCACACCCAGAGCCCCGGCCTATTTATTCACAATTCTATGCACATACGTTGGATCAGCCCACTGCGCTTCCGCTTACAGGGGACGACGACACAGGTACATGACCGAGATCTTCCCCACTGCCTGAGGTAACATGGTTGCCTCCACTGTCCACAACACTACAAGCACCAGCAGTATATGTGCACACGGAGAGGTTTGTGCTCTGCCTAGTGAGGTCTGTCCAGCACATCACCGCTACACTTCGTATTATGTGCATTATTATTGGTGGGTAACTTGCGTCCTTTTGGTTGCCACATCTCGCAACATTCAGCTATTCAGTGGCTGAGGGGTCCTGCCGTTTTTCGAAGGTCCGGTGTCCTGTTCTGCGCTGCCTCGATGGTAGTGGGGGGGGAGGGGTTGTGGTGGTGGTCCGGGGGGGGGGGGGGAGGGGGAAGAGGGGGTTTGTGGCCTCCTTGGTGGTCAGAGGTGCATGATCAGTAGCTCTATGACAGGTGTTGGTCTTCGGATGCGATTCTGGGCTGGGCTTCCTTTCACACTGTAGGTAGTCGTTCTACTTTACACCAGTAAAAGGCAGATGTTACATTCCTACTGCTAACGCAGCTTATCACCAGTTTTGGATCGCACCGCAGATTTGGCTGCTCATTGAAAATATCGGGAAGTGGTGTTTTCGTGTTATTTTTGCACATGAACGCCTACTCTGCATATTATTAGTGTTAATTCTTGCTCTCATTTGTGGCGACTTTTTTTGTGGAAGCTATTGCTGCAAAACTGGCGATATTGGCTGTTTTCGCAAGGTTGAAAATGGAATGATAATTTTAAATCACTGAAAAAATGTTAGGTTTAATGAACATAAAACCTTTGAAATTCACTGAAAAACCATAGGTTTCAGGGACGTTCTAGTTAGTTGGACATTTCACTCGTACAAAATCAGAAAAATTTGAACGTTATAGTTGCGCCCCTGTAATGCACTGCTGATGACGTCACATATTACATCACTCATGACATGGTCAGTGACCTGAAAGGATTGATTGATATATATATATATATATGTGGTCAAGGGCTATTGAAGCCCGAAACGCATCTTGCTGGCTGTGAAAGAACGAAAATAAAACTTTACCTCGCCTGAATATTATATATATATATATATATATATATATATATATATATATATATATATATATATATATATCGGAAAATCCCCGCCACATGAATGTGGTTAGAAGCTGCAGTCACCCGACGAACAGCTTGGTTAGGAAGGTGGTTTTCTTGCAGGATTACTTCACAGTGCAGAGTAAAAGGGACAACTTCCACACCCACTGGGGTGTTAATCAACTGTTGAATATTTTGACATGGTTTGTGAACAGCTCACTGGAGTAAATATTTGTGACTACGAACACCAGAAGGCTCAGGGAAGCCAACGCCCACTGGGGCAGGTGTTAGTGATTTAAACGTTCGTGCTTCACACAGTGTTTAAAGAGCCTCCGAAGAAATGCTCATCAGAGCATGAAACGCGTCAGGCTTCGAAATTACTGGACTTTGTTTCATCTGCATTAAGCTGGCAACCTGCAAATAAAACGTGAAACCTACCTGGATGGCGTCTTTTCCTTATGGGGTAACCTTGTGTTGGAATAAATATATATATATATATATATATATATATATATACACACACACACACACACATATATACATATATACACACACATATACATACAATATATACATACATACATACATACATATACATACACACACACGTTGGTTGGCATACAAGTGAAGTCAGAGAAACAGAGGTCAAAGAAATGCAAGGAAAAGCTATGCTGGATAAGCTATTCTCACATGGACAAATTAGGACGTCAGACAAACTGTTATAGAGTGCAGGCAGGGTAAATACACAAGTTGCAACCAAGTCCAGTTCACTGGATGATAAAAGTACTAATGACAATGTAGGGTCTGCTTCCTATGGTCACCCCCACTTTTTGCTGTGATTTTCTGGGTTTTCGACTTTGGTGGTGCGCAATCACGTGTATTTAGGAGTAGTTAAGAACTGGACGGTGCATGTCTGTTTATCACCACCAGCCTTTGAGAAAGAAGTTTGTATCTTCGAAACGCGTCAGGCGCAAGTGGTGTGACAGCTGCTCAATGGATCAGCGGGCTGTTTTGCATCTGTACCTAATTAAAGGCTTTTGAGCATTGCTTTGAGCACAGTGTTGGCGTTTGAGTGCTTCTCACCGAAGGGACGAACTTGGAGCAGTATATATATATATATATATATATATATATATATATATACACACACATACATATACACACACGTTGGTTGGCATACAAGTGAAGTCACATGTAGTTTGCATGCTTAAGCGACGCCTGTAACTACATAGGCCACGCTCCTTTCAGAGAAACAGAAGTCAAAGAAATGCAAGGAAAAGCTATGCTGGATAAGCTATTCTCACATGGACAAATTAGGACGTCACACAAACTGTTATAGAGTGCAGGCAGGGTAAATACACAAGTTGCAACCAAGTCCCATTCGCTGGATGATAAAAGTACTAATGACAATGTAGGAGAGTGGGGTCTGCTTCCTATGGTCACCCCCACTTTTTGCTGTGATTTTCTGGTTTTTCGACTTTAGTGTGGCTGTGGGCCTGCTAATCAGACCCACAGCCCAGCCGTTCTCTCTCTAAATTGATACCATGTACTTTAGGTACATACCAGATTGGGTATTGGGTCATCTTTGTGAGCCCCTGTATAGTGTACCATAGGTACCCAGGGCATAGGTGCATCCAAGGCCTACCAGGGGCTGCAGCATGTATTATGCCACCCCTGGCTGGCCCTCCAAACTGACACCACAGGCTGATCACTCAGCTTGGGTAAGGTGGTGTAATCACCCCTTACCTAGATATAGTATACCTATATCTACCTATACATATAGACACATATGCACCTATAATTCACTCCTATGGTAGGCCTCGACAATCCTGGAGGCAGAGTGCTTGGTTTTATGGGAGAGGGTGCCCTAGCATGAGCTGAGCCCCTCTACAGCTTTCGGAACCATCTCCTTATAGCTGTTCTATGATATAGCCATACAATATACTCTTAAGTGCATTATAATCCTCGCGGTTAATGCTAACTTTGGTTTGGCTTTATCAAAACATGTCGTGTAAGGTGTCAAACACTTTGGAATACTACCCCACCGCCCCCCCCCCCCCCGCCAATTGTGGCGGCGGGGGTAGCATTCCACCCTTCTAGAGGGAAAAGACATGTATGTTACTGCTTTACCCGGTTAAAGTTAAACAGAGCCCCAGCATCACAAAATGGATGCTGCTGCCACAGACACAAGTCTGACCTCCTGCTGCTTGATGAAACTCCAGCAGGGGAGGCCTGGACAATAGGTTTCCTGTCCAGGGAGGTGCTAGCACCTCCCCAGACAGGCAGATGTGTATTGGGACAAGGAGGGGTGCATCAGCAGATGCTTTTTGAGACACTGCCTGGGGCACACAAGGTGCTCCATGCATAGCCCGGTTCGAACCAGTTGCTGGCGCACTCCAGCCCCAGCTCTGGCGGGAAACTGGACAAAGGGAAAGGGGTGTAACCACCCCCTTCTCAGGTCCACCCATAGGAGGGACCTAGGTAGGTAATCCAGCCCCTTAGCTTAGTATAAGTATAGGAGCTGTGTCCCCAGGACTTTAGATTATCCTGGAAAGAAACTTTGATACAGAACTCTTGGACCTTCGACATTCTATTCTAACTAGATGACGGAAGACATCTCCCTTGTGGTCAAGGAGTGACCACCCTGTGCAAACAGGCAGCACCACTAACTTGCCGGTCTGCTCTGTCTAAGCTCCCGCCGGAACCCTAAGACTCAGCGACTCAGGAACTGGACTCTCAGACTTCTCTAACTCCGACCCACATCCACAGCAAAGCTGAGACCCGTGGCAGACACGAGAGACGTGGGACCGGACACCCTGGACATCCTGCATTTTTCTAACAGCTCGACTACCGATGTCCCCTCGCAGTTGTGCATTGGGGTACGAGAAGCCCCAGACCCGAGCCTCATTTGCACCGAAGCTCAGCCCTCCACGAGTGCCGTGTGGGGCCCGCTCTTGCATTTCAGCTCAACGCGTCTTCCCGGTTCCTTGCATGTTGGCTAGAGAGCCCCCTGAAGACTTTTCTATCGAACTAAACTGCTTTCCTGGTTGCTCCAGGCTTGCTCCAGCTTCCCTTCAAAGGAGAAGTGCCACAGACCTTGCTGGGTTGTTGGGTCCAATCTGGATACCGACACCGCAGTCAACTAGATCCATCGTGGGACAGCTCGAATCCAGCGCCTGGTCATCAACGATGCCTCCTGGACCTCGTGGCTGAAGAGACAAGTTCACCTTCAAGCACGTGACATTGCCTGGTTCCTCCCTGGTTCCTTCCTGGTTCCTTCCTGGTCACTGCCCAGTGACCCAGACTCTGTCCCCTCTGCTTTCAGGTTCTTCACATCATCGATCCACCCTTGGATCCACCCGGACACTTTTCCTCTGGTCGCCTGCAGCACTTCTTTGCACATCTCCATAGAAAACGATGACGAAACCAGACACCAAAAGGCACCTAGGCACCCGGCTTCCCTGGGTGAGGTAACATGAGTACTCTGGTGCTCCCGTGGGTCTTGACTCTCGAAGTGTCCTAGTCTAAAGGAGTTTTATCGTAGTCCATCCAGAAGTGTCCTTAAACAGTAACTTTGTAACTTCTTTGTTTCCCATTATAAGTCAATGGTAACTCGCGACTGTGTTTAGACACTGCACGTGTCTCCCGTGGGCCTCCTACTTCCTAACCTTTGGTTGTTTAGTGTAGCCCCAGCGATTCTACAGGCCCTAGGACTGCTGTCTAACTCTCATGTTGTTCTTATACCACTTCTGTAGTTTGTGAGGCCCCTAGGGAATAACTGTATTTGTGCAACCTATCGTATGCTAATTGAGTAACTTGTGATGTACTTTTACCTCCGACATGTTTAAGGACACTTCTGACATATTTACGTCAATTATACCTCTGTGGGGGCCTCTTCTTGTGCAGGTGCTTAATGCAGGCTGTAATGCTGGTTTCCTACCCACTTGGGTAGAGTCTACCATTATGCCTATCTTCAAAAAAGGGGACAGGAATGACCCGGGTTGCTACAGACCGATCTCTTTATTGGATTCCATCACGAAGGTAGCAGGCCGGGTCATATTAGAGCGTTTATTGGACTGGGCTGATGAAAATTCGATCCAATCTGATTTGCAATATGGCTTTCGAGCTGGTTTGGGGACAGTAGAACAGGGTTTGAATCTTTCGTTGTTGGTGGGGAAATACACAAGGGCCAAGAAAGGGAACCTGTTTTTAGCTTTTGTGGACCTCTCAGTCGCTTTTGACTGTTTGGTCCACTCAAAATTATGGAAATTGCTGGGAGATCTGGGGGTTGATGTGAATATTATTTATTTTCTTAAACGTTTTTATAGTGACGCTAAGGCACGGTTTGAAGGGCGAGTGTTCGGCCGCATTCTCGATTAGGAGTTGAGTCAGGCAGGGTTGTGTCCTGGTTCCATTCCTTTTTAATTTGTATATAAATGGGCTTGAGGAAGCCTTGTGTAAAGATAAGCAGGACTTTCCTCAAGTAGATGGCCGCCCAATCCCAGCCCTCCTGTATGCAGACGATGCTGTCCTGATGTCACGTACACAGGTGGGACCACCACGCGTCGTGGATAATTTTACCCTCTTCATGAAAGATCTGGGTTTAAGGGTTAACTCTTCAAAAACTTTTATTATGTGCTGTGACAGAGGTTTTAAGATAAACAAAGATATTTTTATTGCAGGACAAAAGATTGAGGCTACTAAAAAATTCTCTTATCTGGGTATCCTTTTCTACCAGAATGATTCCTGGGTACAAGCTGTAGCAGCAAAAAAATTGGCTCTTTTACGCACTACTTCTGCCCTCACTATCTTCGCCAGGAAATTGGGCAAAAGACCTCCTGAGGAATTAATTAAAATATATAAGGCTAAGTGTGTTTCTGCAGATCTTTATGGGAGTGGGGTATGGGGGTTTGCCGACCTCACCCCCATACAGACAGTTGAAAACTCTTTTTTAAAATACATTTTAGCCGTTCCAAGTGGTACCTCGGGGTGTATTTGCCACGCAGAATTAGGCCTCCCGTTTATCTCGGATTTAATTAGATTAGAGCCTGTGCTCTTGTCGCACAGGCTATGGACGAAAGATTAAACAAAACTGAACAGAGATATCCTTTTAGACATTATGAAACTGGAAGGAGTAATGAGGATTCCCTGGCTAAGATATGTTCACGATTTTTTATGGATTTGGGCCATTTACAGTATTTTTTTAGGATTCGCCTGTCAATGCGCTTGCGCATTGAGCTTGCGAGAATTTAGGGGCTTAACCAGAGCTTAACCATCGGGGCGATTCCATGCAGTGCCCGTGAAAAGCGCGTGCACATCAAAGCCATCTGCCTCCCTCCCACAGGCATCCCCCAGCGTGCGCTCTGCCTCAGGCATTTCTCCTCCCCTAATTTATTCACTGCCCACGGCCGGCCGGCCGTACTTTCACTTTGACGGCCGCCAGGCCGTCTCTCGCGTTTCTCCTCCCCCCTCCCAGTGTACTTTTATTTATTTTTGTAACTTGTTTTCTCTCTCTGTCCCTTATCTCTAGCTCTGTCAACAATCTCTAATGTCCCATCCCTCACGCTCTCTTCACTCCGTCTCTCGTGTTTCTCCTCCCCCCTCCCAGTGTACTCTTATTTTCGGAGTTTGTCTGGACACACGAGCTGATAGCAAGGAAGCCAACCGCTGTGATCAGCTGCCTCACAGGTCATTGACTGGCAGAGTTTGGCATGTTTCTGTTGGGTTCTTTTGTGTTTGGCTGTATTTACAAGCGCAGGCGTTGCAGTGCTCCACCCGCTGGCGGTCGGGTAGCTGCCTTTGCCTGGCTTTTGAATGCATCCTTTCATGGCCATAAGAATGCACCCCCCACGTCTTGCACAAGCAGACAATGCACAATTATCGTGCATAATAAGTGGGTTGCTAAAAATGGCACCAGCCTCATTGTGCTCGGTGAGTGCAAATGTGTTCGTGGAATTCAAGAGAAATTACGTAATGAATTGACATTCTGAGCGCGGCTCTTCCGGTACTAAACCCTAAAGAAGCTTCCATAATATGAAGTACTTAAGGTGGCTTAGGTTCTATTTCGGAACCCGTCACTTCCAAGCCCCTGAAGTGCAGGATGCAACGCCCACTGCCTGCCTTGTTCTGCAGCCCATGCTAAGGGCCAGTCATGCACCCACAGGAAGGGGTAACGGGCTCTTTGCAACAGTCCAGCTTACTAGTCTGTCCCCTAGTTACATGGTGTGTAGCAACCTTCAGCACTTGCAGTGTCCATGTCTTTCTTCCAACTGGTGCCCCGTGTTTGTGCGGGGTTGTGAGGACGTGTAACTTGTTTCCTTCAAAGCAAGCGTCTCAGGGCTGACAGATGCCCTTCATATCTCCCCTTCAAAGACGGTCTGCTCCGTCGTCTTTCAATCCGAGTCGGTCATCATTAACACCATACTTGGATGTTAATCTCTTCAATTAAATCTTTTACTTGCTCTCCCTGCCCCTATCTCTTTCCCTCTCTCTCTTTTAATCTTTTTCATTATCTTTTACAATCTTTCTTTTATGACCTAACAAGATGTTCTCTGCCTCTCGTGTCTATTATACTCTCTTTGCTTTGTGTTTCTCCCATTCTCTAGTATTTTTCTCTTTCTCTCATTCTTACTCTTTTCCTTCTAAGTCTCGCTCATTCTTTGCCTTTGTCCATCTCCCCCTTTCTCCATTCATCCTTTCTTTTTCATTGTCCTTGCTCCTCATTCTCTCCCAATCAATCTTACGTGTTCACCCTCTCTGTCCCTCTTCAGCATTCCCTTTCTCTCTCTCTCTACCTGTTCTCTTGCTTATTCTGTTTCTAACTCATTTTCTATTTTCCCTCCCTCTTTATTACACTTTTTCTCTTCCTCTGTACTTCCCAAGCTCTTTGTCACTGTCTGCACTCTCTCTCTTACACTGCCCATTCATCCATCCATCATCCATCCATCCAGCCAGCCAGCCACGCCACACAATTACACTCTACTGAATACAACACACACTCCACACAATACCACTCAGTGCCACATAATTATATGCTACATAATTACACTGCGCTCAACGCAACATACACTCCAAATACCACTCAGTGCCACATAATTACACACCACATAATTACACTGCACTCGATGCAAGATACTCTCCAAATACCACTCAGTACCACATAATTACACGCCACATAATTACACTCTTCTCAATGCAACGTAAATACACTCCACATAATACCACTGAGTGCCATATAATCACACACCTCATACTTACACTCTACTCAGTGCAACATAAATACATTCTGTCTATCTATCGCCCTCACTCTATAGCTCTATCGCCCTCACTCTATAGATCTATCGCCCTCACTCTATAGATCTATCGCCCTCACTCTATAGATCTATCGCCCTCCCTGTAGCTATCTTTCCCCCTCCCTCTAGCTATCTATCGCCCTCACTCTATCTATCGCACAACAACAGCATCACTCAGGGGCACCACAACATCACTATGCACTACCACAGCACCACTGAACGCCACAACATCACTCGGAGCCACCACAGCATCAATCTGTGCAACCTTTCAACAATAACTGGTTCAAATATGTTCTCTCAGTGTTTCAAGCTTTATTACAAATGTCACAAAAAGATGTTAATATTTCACTTTTGTTCTTGGATTTTCGTCACAATAAAATACAATGAAGATAATCTTCACAAAAGTTATTTACAAAAGTTTAAGCTATTGCCATTATAAATTACAATTACTTTTAAGTATTAATTATTTAAAAAATTAAAAGCCATTGTTATTTGTAATATCAATACATCTAAGTCACGTAAATACAACACATATTGCATTACAAATGCTATAGGTGTCACATTTGCGAAAGTTGTAAGTATTGGCATTGCAAATGGCAAAGCTATTAATTTAGCTATTTTCAAAACCAACACATAAATAAAAAATGTGTCATTTACAATACCAATAGCTCAAAATTTCCTAAGGCGAGACCTATTGCATTGCAAATGCTTGTCTATTAAGGCAGTAACCAGAAAGGATCTGAGGAAAGTGTGTCTAATGCTGCTGGATACCCTGAGAATGACATCTGAGATTTCAAAGCCCACTGTCCCGCATAATCAATTGATTTTAACTACTTTTAATATTCAACCCTACTTATCCTTTGTGCCCGGTTCTTATTAACCCGTTTTAGGCTAGGGATCTTTCATAGATTAGTTACTTTCCCTGTTATGAATGATTGGACATATGATCTCCAGCACTGTCCTTGTGATAATATTTCCCCCCCAAACTACGATTCATGTCATTCTATTCTGTAAATTTCGCTCTACTAACAGGCGGTTGTTAGTAGAGCGATCGTAGCGCTTGATTGCCAAGGTGCGCTTGTTCTGCTTGCAGTTTCATTTTGCCTGATTGTGCCGGCGCCACTGCCATTTGCTTCGCGCTATTGCAGATCGTGCCCCAGTCCGGTTTGGTTACTGGCTTGCTGCCATTTTGTTGTTGTTGTTTGTGCCTCCCAGCTGACCCTCCCTCCCACTATTACTGACTACCCCTCTCCACCGTGGCCGCGCTGTGACCGTCCTGCTGCCTGCAGAAGCGGTCGCTCCACGCGCTGCTCCCTGCCTCACCTTGCTGGTATCGTAGCGATCTCGCCGTGCACTGCTTGAGCCTGCATAATTATTTCATTTAAATTGGTAGCGATAGATTGCCCCGCCTGCCTATTACCAATTATAAATTGCTGAGGTATACTTGATCGTAGCGCTTGATTGCCAAGGTGCGCTTGTTCAACTTTTAAACTTGTGCTGCTGCGCTGCCTGCAGTTTCATTTTGCCTGATTGTGCCGGCGCCACTGCCATTTGCTTCGCGCTATTGCCGATCGTGCCCCAGTCCTGTTTGGTTACTGGCTTGCTGCCATTTTGTTGTTGTTGTTTGTGCCTCCCTGCCCTGATCTCCACCCCGCTCCCGCCTCCCAGCTGACCCCCCTCGCCCCTCCCCTATCCACGTATGACAGATACTTTCGCGCGCAGCGGTCGCGCCAAAGGTAAGCCCGTCTAAGCCCGTCCGCGATTGGACCGCGCCGATCGCCAAACCCACTGGTCCTCGCACAACCCTCCCCTCCCGTATAACGTGTGACGCCGATACCCTCTGGGCCCTTAACCCCGGACGCACACCACAATGCTGCGAAGCTGCCCCTGGACGCACCCATGGACCCTTCGCCTGCCACTCCTGCAAATTCCCCTGCATCAGGACCCACACCAACTCCACGAACTCTAAACACAGCTCCGACTCCAACCACCTGAAGTGCATCCTGCTGAACACCCGCTCGGTCCCCAGACACTCCATTGAACTCTGGAACCTACTCAACACTACTTCCACGGACGTCGCCTTCCTTACAGAAACCTGGATGAACGCCTCATCAGCGCCCGACATCGCCATAGCCATCCCAGAAGGCTACAAAATCATCCGAAAAGACCGCATCAACCAAACAGGAGGAGGCATCGCCATCATCCATAAGTACACCATCCGAATCACGACCAGCTCCGATGACAACCTCGCGACCGCCGAACACCTTCACTTCCAGATCCACACCGACCCCAGGACCACACTCAGAGGCACCCTCATCTACAGACCACCAGGTACCCGCAAACAATTCAACCAAGACATCACTGACTTCATCTGCCCACATGCCCTCACCTCCGAGAACTACATTCTACTGGGAGACCTCAACTTCCACGTGGAAAAGAGATACGACAGCAACACCTCCACCCTTCAGGACAACCTGGCCAATCTCGGACTCAAACAACTTGTTGACACCCCCACCCACCTCGCCGGACACACGCTCGACCCTATCTTCACCTCCAGCAAACACATCTCCTTCGACCACACCACAGCTCTCCCTTGGACGGACCACAGCTGCGTCCACTTCAGCTACAAAAAGACCCCGACCCACAACCTATTCCTCGAAGAAACTGGAACAAAATCACCATCGACCAACTCTTCACATCGCTTAACCAAAACCCTCCTGCCATATCATCGGACCCAAACCAAGCTGCCACCAAACTCACACAATGGATCACCCACAGCGCTGACGAATTAGCACCCCTGAAAAAACAACGGATCAAACGAGGTAGCAAGAAGGCCCCCTGGTTCAACGATGACCTTAAGAAATCCAAGAAGTTATGTCGTACTCTCGAGAAATCCTGGAGAAAAAACCCAACATCCAACAACCTGACCACCTTCAAGGACGCCACCCGCAAACACCATCAATTGATCAGATCCACCAAGAAATCAGCATTCAAGGATAGGCTCGACAACAACGCCCACAACAGCAGGGAACTATTCAACATAGTCAAAGAATTTACCAACCCCACCGCCGGCACCAACGACATCACTCCCTCCCAAGACCTCTGCGACTCTCTATCCTCTTTCTTCCACAATAAAATCGCCGACATACATAACAGCTTTGAAAACCAATCCGAAGAACAGTCCACTCCACCCACCTCCGAACCTAAACAGCACTCTCACAACCTTTGCGCCTGGAACTCAATCACTACCGAAGACTACCATCTGCCTAATGAACTCCATCCACTCAGGATCGCCAACCGACCCATGTCCCCACCACATCTTCAACAAAGCAGACTCCATCATCGCACCCCATCTCCGCGATATCATCAACTGCGCTACCTTCCCAGAAAGCTGGAAACATGCCGAACTCAGCTCCCTTCTAAAGAAACCCACAGCAGACCCCTCTGAACTTAAGAATTACCGCCCCATCACACTCCTCCCATTCCCTGCCAAAGTCATTGAGAAAGCCGTCAATAGTCAGCTCGCCACCTTCCTTGAATCCAACAATTCCCTCGACCCCTCACAGTCCGGCTTCCGTGCCAAACACAGCACCGAGACCGCCCTCATCGCAGCAACAGACGACATTCGAACTCTATTGGACAACGGAGAAACAGTTGCCCTCATCCTACTTGACCTCTCCGCCGCCTTCAACACAGTCTGTCATAACACCCTCATACAACGCCTCAGCAATGCCGGTATACAAGGAAAAGCCTTGGACTGGATCATCTCGTTCCTCGCCGGTAGAACCCAAAGAGTACGCCTCCCCCCATTCAAATCAAGGGCTACTGAAGTCATCTGCGGCGTACCACAAGGATCTTCTCTCAGCCCCACCCTCTTCAACGTGTACATGAGTCCCCTCACATCCATCGCGCGACAACACAACATCATCTCCTACGCAGACACCCAGCTGATCCTCTCCCTCACCAAAGACCCAAACACCGCCAAAACCAATCTACACGAGGAGCCTAGCTCGCGACCGAGATGGCCGCGCTTTAGCTCGGCTCCGTTCGCCCGCCTGGGTTTTCACATTTATCCTGCTGTAATCCTGCCCCGGGAAGCCCTGTTTGCTGAGTGGTGGTGCTACGACGCCTTGCAGGCACTTACCTCTTGTTCCGGTTATCCTGGCTGCTGTGGATCCGGTGCAGTGCCCCCGATTGTGTTGGGGTGTCGGAGGCGGACTTGCCTGGATCTTCTTGCCGGCTCCCGGGCCAGACGGAGCCTGCGGATCTGCCCTCCGGGGCGCGGAGGAGGTGGTCGGAGGGCCGTTGTTCGTGTGGGCCGGAGGTCCTTCCTGGCCGATTCCTGTGGGGAGGAGGCCTATGGTGGAGGCGCTGCCTTCCGTGGTCGAAGCTCCTCGTGTGTCCGGCTTGCTCTCCCTTTGTTCTCCGGTCCGGCCATTTTGATTTTGCCGCCCGGACTCGGAGAACGGGACCGGCGGCGTTGGGTGGCCGGCGAATCCCTTTCTTCTGATGGCCCTCCTTCCTGCCCGGGGTGATCTGTTGCCGGTCAGCGGGACTTTGTTTGCCTTACTGCCGCCCCGGCGGAGATTTACAGCCGCGCTGCCTTGTCGGACTCTCAAAATGGCGACCGACCCCGAGTGTCTTGACCGGGCCTGGGCGAGCGCTGGGGGCCCGCCGCATGGCCCGGGTGCCGGATACTGTGAATGTTTTCCTACACTTAAGGAGTTACTGGACACCCTGCTCTCCTGGCGGCTCTGTGTGACCGCGCCTATCCTAGCTTCGGAGATGGTTCCTCACGGCGGGCCTCCTGGGCCCCCACGGCCAGATGTGATTGTGCCGCCGCGGGGTGCGGCTGGAATTATCCTGGCGGAATTGGCCCCGGCTCCGACCGCGTCTGCTGCTGTACGGAACTTGTTGGCGCCTCCTCCTCCTGCGCTACCTTCTTTTTCTCGGGCCCGGGAGCTGGATTTTACTTGGCCTGGCCTTCATGACTCTCCCCCTTCCTTTCGGTCGCTGCTGCCCGGCGATGTCTCCTGTGCTGGCCCAGATGGGTCGGTTCTCCTGGACATATCCTTGGACTTGTGCCTGCATCGGTTGCTACACTTCGTGACTTTCCTGGATCGTCCGTGTTCCACTTTACGTGCCTTTTCCGGACTGCCGTTGGATCTTCCTGCTGTCTGTCTCCTGTTCTTCGTAACCTGGTCCTCGCTGGATCGGACCGTTTCCACTTTGGACAAACAAGGACAGGGCTGATGTATATTGGCATCTGTGTGCGGTAGTCTTGCACTGGTTTGGATGGTCAACCTGTCCCGGTATGGTTCTGTGTGATTGACTGGTGCCCCTGGACTTTAACCCGATGTTCTTTGGCTTCCCGGGGACTTGGCTCCTCGACTCAGGCGGGTGGCTGGGTGCGTTTACTCCTGTCTCCCGGCCCTCCCCCGTGTATGTCTGTGTGTGTTTCCCATCCCTCGTTTCCTTCTCTTCCCTTCCCATTTTTGTCTTTGTTTCCGACTTAACTTTGCTCCGCTATATTTCGGGTTCTAATTAGGGCGACAGGCACGCTGCGGGGGGGTAGGCCGTAGCCTTCTGCAGGGGTGCAGGGTGGGCTTTAGGGGTGGGTTGGGGGGGTCTGTCCGTATTGGGGGGTCTTTTTCCTCCCTTATTTCCTCTTTTTCTGTTCTATGGCTCTTGTGTGTTCACTTTTTCCGGGACTCCGTCTCCTCCTGTATCCCCCTGGGGAGTTTCTGTGACTTTCGTATTCCGGTATGTATCTGATTGTAGCTCGCTGGGTAATTCGGTATCGATTTTTGCTATGTCGCTTGCCGGACTCTATTATCCTGCTTTCACTCCTGGGGGTGCGTGATTTGGTGAGAGTCCCTTCTTTCGTTCCCTTTTTCCCTCTCCCCTTTTTCCTCCTTTATGGGGGTCTTTTTATTTTGTTGGGATGCGTATCGTATCGTCTTTTGTTATGTGGGCCTTTTTGATCATGTCTCCTCAATTTGGGTGGGGGCGGCGACGGGTAGGTGCGGTTTGATTGATGCCATTATCGTTTCTTTATATTCCGATTACGTTTATACTCTTTGATAGCTATGTTGGTATGGCCTCTTTTGTCATTCTGTGATCGTAAGATGGCGGCTTGCCGCGGCCCCTCCCTGGTTGTTTTTTGCACGGCCCATGATTCTTCTGTTTCCCCACCCCGCATTAGAAAATTAACCTTTTATTGTCCTGTTCTTGCTGATTGCTCGATGCTCTTATTGTTTCTCCTGTGCTCCTGGTGACATATCCTGTTGAAACTTTGTTTTTCATTTATTACGTTATCTACCATGTGGTGGCCAGCCCTCGTGGGTTGTAGGCCCGTATTTGTGAGCTTTCCTTGTACAATAAAGGTTTTCAAAAAAAAACAAAAAAAAAAAAAAAAAAAAAACCAATCTACACGAAGGAATGAAAGAAGTAGCCGAATGGATGAAGCACAGCCGTTTAAAACTTAACTCGGACAAAACGGAAGTCCTCATCTTAGGATCTTCCCCCTCGGCCTGGGACGACTCATGGTGGCCACCGGCCCTGGGTTCAGCACCCACTCCCACAGATCATGCACGTAACCTGGGCTTCATCCTAGACTCCTCCCTCTCGATGACCAGACAAACCAACGCCGTCTCATCTTCATGCTTCAACATCCTTCGCATGCTCAAAAAGATCTTCCGTTGGATCCCCACTGAAACAAGAAAAACAGTCACCAACGCACTGGTCACTAGCCGACTGGATTATGGAAACACCCTATACGCCGGAACCACTGCCAAACTACAGAAAAAACTCCAACGCATCCAAAACGCATCAGCCAGACTAATATTAGACATCCCCCGTCAAGCTCACATTTATGGTCACCTGAAAGACCTCCACTGGCTCCCAGTCGACAAGAGAATAACCTTCCGTCTCCTCACCCACGCACACAAGGCCCTCTACGACCTAGGTCCCGAATACCTCAACACAAGACTGTCCTTCTACACACCTAACCGCCAACTACGGTCATCCAATCAAGCCCTCGCCGCAATTCCGCGCATCCATAGATCTACCATGGGAGGAAGATCCTTCTCCTACCTAGCGGCCAAAACCTGGAATTCCCTCCCCTCTCACCTCCGCCTTACACAGAACCGCCTCTCCTTCAGAAAACAGCTAAAAACCTGGCTATTCGATAAATAATGCACACTCCCTCCCTCAAGCGCCTTGAGACCCTCTGGGTGAGTAGCGCGCTATACAAATTACGAACTTGAACTTGTTCCTATTTTAAAACAATTTTGATTACGCCAATGTCGCCCTGCTCTACTGTCATTATAATTAACAGTGTTCTAAGAATTCTAGCCTTTTTGAAAAAAGTGTTTTATATCAGGAAACTTATGTTTACTTGAATGCTTTTTCTTTCTTGTACAGTATTGATGGTTATATTTTTAAGATTGTAATACTGTAATATTTAATGTGACTACATTTAATGTTTTTTACTACAAGCTTTTACATGAAATTGTTTATGTATTTTATAATTGTATGCTTTTATGATTGCTATTTAACAATCGAATAGAGCTATACTTTAACCTCTGACCTCATAAAGAGTGCAGAGGGGTTGGGTTTAGAATAAATACATATATATTTGATGTATACCTTGTGTGGTGTCCTTTCATTTGGTACTCAAGGGATTATAATAGGTAAAACAGCTTGCTTCACATGCTCTCTGAAGTCTTAGCCTAAGACTGCTGGTCCATGCTACCACTAGGATAGCTTGTCTATAAGGTTGACTTTACAACCACCATCAATAAGGGTCGATTAGACTGGTGCAAGGTGCCCACTAGAATAGTGGACATCATATGCCAGGCAAACTTCTCACAGACAAACCCTGTAACAAAATATTTAAAAGATCCATTGCGAAATGCCCATCAAGGTTATCTTTACCAATCCTTTTGGTTTATCAAGTTGTCCCATTTTTATTCCCATGATTTTATCATTGACAATTTTCTTTCTGTGTCTATTTTGGAGTAGAAATGAGTCTGCCAGCTGTGCTGGAACCGCTCTAATGTCATGGTCTATCACAGGGGGTGTCCAACCTTTTCTAGAACAAGAGCTACTTCAGATGAAAACAGTCCCGAGCTACAAATGACTTTGACAATTGTTACAGTAGTGACCACATCAGAGACAATCACAACAGCAGCCACACTTTGCAGAATTATAAGTAGTGACCACCCAAATATATATAACAATATTTAGTGATGGCACAATATTATATACGGCACAATATTATATACAGAATATTGACTAAGAAATGCAATATCATAAATATACAAATAAAAGGTAAGTATAGACTTTCAAATCTAAACTCCGCATCTACATACCTCAAAGTTATAGACCTTCAAGATAAATAAATGTGGAGCTAAAAATGCAATAAAACTGTACTTGCCTTTGTTTGCTATCTTCAGGATATTGTGATAGTCTAAATGCTGCATACACTATTTTGGCTCAGAGATATTTAGAATTCAATATTGTTGTTGAGCACCATCCACCAGAAGCAGAAGACAGGGTTGACAGCAAAGCTTTATTATAATAAAATGAGGCCACTTGACTAGTTGATAGCAGCCCCAGAATCAAGTGGCCCTATACATCTACACAAATTGGTATGAAGTATCATGCAAACAACAGTTTAAATGTGTCTAGGATTTGCAATCTTTTTGTTTGCAAACCTCAATATATCAGTTTATCAAAATACATTTTGTCAAATATGTACTTTCCATTTTGGGTTAACTCATTCAAAGAAATTCTTGTAATCTTTTTACAGAGTGACCTTCTTTAATATGGCTAGAGCAGACCCTCAGAATGGAAGTACTTTGCTGGGCACTTCAAGGAGCTACTTCCAGGGTACAGGCGAACTCCCAATAGCTCCAGAGCTACCTGTTGGAGACCCCAGGTCTGGCGTCTGCCAGTGCCACTCACCTTAAAATGTTGTCGGCATAAGTGAGCAGCAGCTGGGAGGCGTCCAGGAAGACCCCGCGCTCGTTCTGGCACAGCTCGCCCACAGCCGAAGAGGCACAGGCCATGTCGGGTCAGCGACGGGGGAGAGCGGCGGAGAGGGAGCCCCAACCGCTGCGGAAGGAGCGTGGCTGCCGGAGGAATGCAACTCGAGGACGCGGTCCACTCAGCTGCTTGATGACTCAATTGTGATTGTGACTGGGCATGGGCATAGAAAAAGGACTGTGGGCGCCATCTTGAAGTGATACCCTGTCAAAACTAGAAATCGAGGAAGAAACTAGACAATGTGGTGGTTTCCTACTGTACGTGAGTATAGTTGCCAACTTCAACTTTCACGCACATAGGTGTACTTTTTGTTTTATTATCTGTTATTATATTTTTTCTAGGCAGTTAATATGCATTTGGGTCACCGTTTTACTTTCAAGATGGAAGCCATAGAGAGGCTGATACCATTGTTTGTAGGCGTACGTATCTCCGTCCTCGCACGTCTCGCGAGAGTAACTTCAGTTGACACATTGATGTTGGCGGAAGTAGTCTGATCGTGGGTCACTTCCTCAACCAACTTTGACTTGTTCGTGAATGATTGCTCAGCATGTTCTCCAGCTATGTGGTCTTTCTGGTATGGATGTGTTGTAGGCAGCAGGCGTGTTTTCCCATTCATGTTAAGATTATGTAAAGAGTGACATTACGAGTTCAATGTTACACGTAAAAGATCTGAAGGTCGAGCAGTCCACTGTAGCTGAATTAAGAGGTTTGGACCGAAAGTTTATTTTTAAATGTTGAATCGTTTTATATGATGTGAGAAAGAACGACCGGGACTGGTGAATATGGTATCGGGGTGACCTTTTGCTCTGTCTTGTCACACTAGGACTCGATATGTGTGACATGAGGTCCTCTGTGTATAGTTGAAGCTGTCTTACTCGTATCAGCAGTTCACTTAGTCCTTTTTAACCATGACATA
Organism: Lissotriton helveticus; assembly: GCF_964261635.1. NCBI lineage: Eukaryota > Metazoa > Chordata > Amphibia > Caudata > Salamandridae > Lissotriton > Lissotriton helveticus. The sequence continues at coordinate 1,153,003,639 of NC_136071.1, read as the reverse complement.
CGTTTGATGATTTTTACTGGCACGTCTAATACAAAATTAGTGCACCCCAAGTTTTGTAACTGACTGTTTTGAAGATTTGAAGTATCATGCATACCACGTTTAGTATTGTATAGTGTGGTGAATGTATTCTGCCTGTAATGATGACAGGACGCTGTCTAGGGTTACAATGCTATTTATTCATATTTATCTTGCTCCACAGAGAGCGCCGAGCATGCTGCTGTCTTTTCGCAGCTCCGACACCCGACTCGCGCTTTCCAGCGCGAACCCAAGATGGCCGCCGTTCACGCTACGTCACCACGTAGCGTGAACACTAGACCGCAACTCTACATATCTCCACCTTTTGTATCACAAAGAGAGAGGCAGTCTTTGGGGGTTACTGTCCTTCTCCCATCTCATAGTCTCGGAACTTAGAAGGTCTCACAATCAATCTGCCCCCCCTGGTTCGTCTTACCGGGGTGGAAGTCACTTCTCTCCCGCTGATCATTGTGGACCCCATCTCTTTACCTTCTTGGGTATACGGACCCACTCTGCAGGAAGGCTCTCTCTCCTCTCGACTTTGTACCTCTGCTCTAGGGCTTTCGCTGCCTCCTTGCTCCAACTCTATTTCTGCGAATTCCGTATCTCCTTCCTGTATAGTGTTGTCATTCTCCGGTGTGCTTTGACCTGACGCCATCTGTTCCCGATCTTCAGGGAACCATTGTAAGATCTTATTACATCGGGCCATGCGATCCTGGGACCATACATTCCCATCGCTGAGCAACGCCGCTCGGTCATATACCTCTGTTACTTGTAGGGGCTGGCTGTATTTGCTGTCACCTTTCTTCTGTAACACCGCCAGCTTGACCCTGACCCATTCTCCTTCCTCCAAGGATGTGTCTTTTACATTCTTCCTTTTGTTGTAATGTTCTGTATATATGTTTTGAGCTCTTTCCAAGTTATTCTGTACCACGGCGGGAGACCATTTACTTGTCACCGTCTTTTCCTTCCATGCCAAATTGTCCTTTGTGAAGGGATCTCTGCTTCTAAGGATCTGGAAGGGCTGTGTTTGGACATGATTTAATTTCTCTCTATATAATTAAGCCATTTCTCTGAAGTGAATTGGGGACCGTTGTCACTCAATATGGACTTGGGAATGCCTTCCCTGAGGAAGGTCGCTGTGAGGAACTTGAGTATTGTCTCAGTGTCCATTTCTTCTTGAATATGTACTTCAGGCCATTTGGAGTATCTGTCCACTATGGCCCAAAGATATTTTGGAGTCCCTTGGTCATCCAATATTGGTCCCAATATGTCTATTGAGAGTTCCTCCCATTGGTTCTTCGGGGTGGAGAAATTTCCCAAGGCTGGCCTCAAAGGCGTCATCGTTTTATCTGCTCGCTGGCATTGGTCACACTCTCTTACATGTCGTTCTGTTTGTATGTCCATGCCTGGCCACCAGTATCCTTGTTTGGCCCACAGCTTGGTTTTTACAATACCTAGATGACCCTCATGCAGTATTGCTAGCAGCCTGGGGATTAGCCCCTCGGGGGGAGGGGGAGGTACCACTGTATCTCCTCTGTACAAGAACACTCCCTTATCATCCAGGGACAATTCCTCTCTCACTTCATAGAATTTCCTGATGTTCCCTCGTAGATGCCTTTTTTCGGGCCATCCCCCAACAATGTGTTCCATCACCTCTTGGATGTTTTGATCCTCTCGGTACGCTTCCATCCATTCATGATTGCTTATTACTTTCTCCGGGTCTTCCATCAAAGCCACCATCTCTTCGCTCGCTTCCGTCCCTTCGGTGACTTCCTCCATTGCAGCAGCTCTACTCAGGTAGTCTGCCACCTTGTTCTTACTTCCCGGAATGTACTCCACGTCGTATCGATACTCCAATAATTTCAGGGTCATCTTGGCTATTCTGGGGGTGGCGCTCGCATGCCCACTGGACGCGAGTACTCTTACCAGTGGTTTGTGGTCCCTCTTCAGTTGGAACCTCGTGCCCCACAAGAACTGGCGAAACTTGCCCATGACCCACACTACTGCCAGCATTTCCTTTTCAATGACACTGAACTTTTTTTCTGTGTCTGTCAGGGCTCTGGATGCGAAGCTTAATGTTTCCATTATTCCGCTGCCCCTTTCTTGCATTAGGACTGCTCCCAGCCCTTTATCGCTGGCGTCCGTCGTCAATACTGTTTGTCCTTGTGGATCATACCCCTGCAGGGGTATGGCCTGACTGACATCCTTTTTGATGCTCTCAAACTCCTTCTGCGTTTCTTCCGTCCATGTGAACACCGTCTTTTCTCTCGTGAGTTGCCTCATGTGATGGGTCTTGGTGGCAAAGTGTTGTACAAACTTGCTATAGTACTCAGCCATCCCTAGGAAGGACCTGACTTCTTCCTTACTGGAGGGAGGTGGAGCGTCACATATGGCTTTCACATGATCCCTTTTTGGTGTGATGCCTTGCTCTCCAATTTCATGTCTGCGATAGGTGACTGAAGCCATCCCTAGACGGCACTTTTCCCACTCCGCGGTTTGGCCTTTTTCTTCCAGCACATTCAGTACCTTGGCTAGCTTGGAGTCATGGTCTCCCCGGTCTCTACCCATCACCAGGATATCATCCTGGAAGTATTGGATTCCTTCCATGTCTTTAAAGAGACGGTGCATGAGTTTCTGGAAGACAGCCGCTGCCGAGGCAAGTCCAAAAGGCATTCTGCAGAATTGGTAACACCCAAAGGGTGTTATGAACGACGTCAACTTCCTACTCTCCGGGTGTAGCACTATCTGGTGATACGCTGACGTTAAATCAATGGTGGAGTACCATTTTATACCCTTGGTCTTGGCTAACATGTCCTCAATGCGAGGTAACGGAAACTTTTCCACCACAATGCCTTTGTTCAGTTCACGCAGGTCCAAACACAGCTGGACTACCACCAGGGGCGCCAGCCACTCCGCGCAAGTTATGGGTTCGATTATTCCGTTCTTTTCCAGCTCCCGCAATTCCTGTTGCACCGCTTCCCTCACTGCAATGGGGACATTCCGTAATTTATGTGATACCGGTGTGGCATCATTCTTGAGGACTATCCTGTGCGTGAACTTTTCCAGCTTCCCGACTTTCCCGCCAAACACCTTTGGGAAGTCTCTTTTCAGTTTCTCTAAGTCCGGCCATTGTTCCGGCGCCGTCATCAACACTTGTATGGCTCCACCCGGGTCCAGCTTTATGCCCAGGTCTCCTTGATCCATCCAACCTAGGACTGATGGGCCTTTTCCGCTACATACAGTTTGCATTCCGCACTCCGTCCGCTGAATTCAAATTATAACGGTCGATACCCCACCATCGGGATACGATTTCCTATGTACGAGACGGGCCTTATGTCCGACGGTTCCAATCTTGGTCCCAAGTGAGGCTTGAACTTCTCGTTCCACACTGCTCTCTGGACAATTGTGTATGGTGAACCTGAGTCTGCCACGATGCTTATCGGCACTCCACCTATTAGCATGTCTATCAGTGGTTGTTTCGATCTCCGGATGTCCACTCCCAGTGCTTGATCCTCTATACATAGCACCGTGTCCTCTTCCTCCTGTATTCTTTAATCTGTGTCTTCCTGGTCTTGGTCCACGTACTTCACTGTGTTGCGGCCTGCTTTCCGCCGACATACCTTTTCATAATGCCCCACTATGCCGCAAAACATGCACTTAGCTCGGAACACAGGACATCTCTTGTCGTGTGCTTCATGGGCCGAACTGCCACAACGGTAGCATGGGTTTCTGACTCCTCTGGTCTGCTTCCCGTGTGGTCCCGGTTTCCCCGGCCATTTATTGGGTCCTCTGTTGGGTGTCCCAGTTCTCTTGTTCCATCCCTTAGGTTCTTCATCGTCAACCTTGTTCACCATTGGCCTTACCACTGGTTCTCTCTTTGCTGCGTCTGCTCATCTCTTAGCTCGTTCAGCCTTTTTCACTATCGCGATCACTTCCTTCAACGTGGCGTCGCCACTCGCCCATAATTTGTCTTGCACCGTTTTGTTTGTCGTGTGCATCACAATCTGGTCCTTGATGAACTCATCATGGAGTGCGCCAAATTTACACGTCGTCTCTAACTTTTTTAACGCTGCCACGTACTCATCAATTGACTCTCCAATTTATTGTTTCCTCTGCTGGAAGTTGTAACGATCTATTGACACACATACTGCCGGCCGGTAATGCTCGTTGGGTTCTTCTATGGCATGTGCAAATACATCATCATCTGTATCTTGCCGGGGCTTGGGTACTAGGTTCTTGAATACCCTGATCCCTTCTGGGCCTAAGTTGTGCAGCAATATCCCTCTTTTCCTTTTGCTTGTGAATGCTTCTTCATTCTCGTCTTCCAGGACCTCGATATAATTGAGAATGTACTCTCCAGTCATCCCACTTCATTAGGGGCTCTCCCGGTTTGGGCACGAATGGTATTGGAGCTGTCGCTGAAGACACCTGCGCGCACATGGCTTTGCACTTCTCCGGCGCGGTCTTCGGGCTCTTGGGGCTGCCTGCTGCACTGCTCTCCTCTCCCTGTTCTGGTGGGAATTGGGGACTCTCTGCACCTCCTGTACCACTGCTCCTTGGTTCCGCCAGGGCACCTGTTCTGTTGGGGGCTCTCTCTTTCCAGTGCTGCACCCCTCCGTGCGTTTCTGGTTGTCTGGTAGGCTGTGGGCACCTGTCTTCCAGCCGCCTTGTACCCCTTTATTGCCCTAGGTGGTGCTACTTCATGCTGGTTCCTCCCCCTTTGTCCTGGGTGGTTGCTGCCCTTGTACCTGGTCTCGTCGGTCTTCACCCTGTGCTGGTGTGTCCTGATGCTTCTGCTGCGCTCTCCGTGGTGTTCTGGCCTCCCTCTGCTGTAGAACTGTCCCTTCCTGTTCCTTCCGTGGGTTCTTCCCTTTTGTTCTTGGTCCCAGCCTCGTCGCCACTGTGGTGAATGTATTCTGCCTGTAATGATGACAGGACGCTGTCTAGGGTTACAACGCTATTTATTTATATTTATCTAGCTCCACAGAGAGTGCCGAGCATGCTGCTGCCTTCTCACAGCTCCGGCACCCGACTCGCACTTTCCAGCGCGAACCCAAGATGGCCGCCGTTCACGCTACGTCACCACGTAGCGTGAACACTAGACTGCAACTCTACATACAGTTCTAACACTGCATCCGCTGTTATCATTGTGCTACAGGCTAAATCACGGCTAATTCTCGCAGTGGCCCCGTCTCTGTCAGTCTCAATGCTGTAAACCAATAAAAATGATTCAGGAATTTGATATATATATATTTTACTTTCGGTCGCCCATTCGCGATCTCATAAAACTATGTATAATATGTTTTCAAAGCTAGATTTTCTCTTTTTAAGAGCATAATACATCATTATTGTCCTCTTCTTAGCACTCATCAGCGGGCGTTAACCATTGTTAATTGCCCCCTCGTAATTTTTGCTCAAAAGTTAGGGGGCATGCTGAGGAGCAGGGACATTAAGAACACTCAATACCAGACAGTTTGTGGGAAGTTAAGGCCATTAGCTTAGTCTGCCTGAGTCTCACCTAATAAAGGCAACACAAATATGTGCGTCGTTTCTACCTCCTTGTGTCCTTGCCACTGAACCAGAAATCCAGATAAACAGTAGTAAATAGAGTCAGATGCAACTTTCTTCACTGACAACATCCTAAAAAGGGAACAAATGTATTCTTAGTTTAACCATTTCTTTATCCCGGTGTCCGTGTACAGCTGTGTGGTTGGTTTAAATGGGCAACTATATGTGTTTATTTTCGTGGGCTGTGAAGTTTCATGTCAATAGGTAGTTGTATGGGTCTACATATTTATGGATGCTCGTTTTTGAGTTTGCCTATGTACAATTGCACATTTATGCATGGTGTATACCTCTGGGTGCAAGTGTTATACCGAAAGGCCAAACTGTGTTTGACATTGCTTGTTTTTTTCATTCTGGTATTTCTAGTCTTCCATTTATAAGAAGAGGGGAAAGAGGACGGGGGAGTGAAACTAAAAGAATGGGAATCCAAAGAAAAGGACACAAATGGACGAACAACTTCCACTGAACCTGGGGTGATTAAATCTGTTTTGAAGTGTTGTCCAGGCACCAATTCAGTATATGCTTAGGAAGAATAGCGTGTGGCAGTAGAGTGAAGACCAAGAGTCTGTGATAGTCATTGTCAGGGATTTCTTTGGGTGGATCTGGTTTAGTATTTTGTATTACACCTGGGATTGCCACGTCAAAGTACAGAAATTCCATATCCTAATAAACCTGACTTTATTTTTACTATTGATGGCTCAACAGTCCTTCCCCTTATTTCCGTAGCTCTTTAACTTGGGTGTGTTTAAAAAAAATTGTGTTCCTAGTTGGTAAAGCGATTTTCATTTGTTTTTCTTCCCAGGAAAATACTTTTGCGTATAAAGTCTCCACAATGTTTTGCTCCTCAAGATCATTACTAAAAAGACTGCATTTTAACCACTATCACCCAAAGTTTCAACACATGAGAGCTACCAGCACCGCGCCTCATTCCAGACTTCGCAGGCGGGTTGTAGTTACAGGGGTTGGGTTGGTGTCTCCCCTTGGGGTTGGCACTCAATTGGTTTGGAACCGTCTGATCCAAGGTGAGAGTGGAATAGTGTACCTCGAAGGGGAGGATTACAAGAACATTCCTTGCAGAGTGGCTGCCTGTGTCCCAAGAGGAGATGGTGAGGAAAAGTTCAGGGAGGAAGACTATGTTTCAAGGAGCGAGGTTAAAGCCATGTCATCTGCCACCATCATGGCTATTGGGGCTGCGGACCTGGCAATGAAGGACTGTGGATGGAACCCTCAGTGTAGGGAAGACCAGGTAGCCGCAGGTGTGGCCATTGGGATGGGGATGGTTCCTCTGGATGAGATCTCAGAAACTGCTCTCCTCTTCAGAGTGAAGGGTTACAACAAGGTTAGTCCATTCTTCGTGCCCAGGATCCTAATCAACATGGCTGCTGGTCATATTAGCATCCGACACAAGCTTAAAGGACCCAACCACGCAGTCTCCACGGCTTGCACCACCGGGGCCCATGCTGTTGGTGATGCCTTCAGATTTATTGCTTATGGGGATGCTGATGTAATGCTTGCTGGAGGAGCAGAGGCATGCATTGATCCATTGTCTTTGGCAGGTTTTGCAAGAGCTAGAGCACTGAGTACCAACTTTAATTCCTCTCCAAAGCTTTCGTCTCGTCCTTTCCACCTTGAAAGGGAAGGCTTTGTGATGGGAGAAGGAGCAGCTGTGATTATACTGGAAGAATATGAACATGCAAAAGAGAGAAATGCCAGGATTTACGCTGAGATCTTGGGTTATGGCCTGTCTGGTGATGCCTGTCACATTACAGCGCCAAGCCCTGATGGAGACGGTGCTTACAGGTAAACACTTGGTTGAAGTTCATCCTCCAGGGAAGGGCACATCAAACATACGGGTAACTAAATTAGTGTAATCAGTTTGTGTGTGTGTGTGTGTATATATATATATATATATATATATATATATATATATATATTTGCTGAAACAAAAGTTAAAGGTTGGTTATGGTTAAGGAAATACAAACTTTGATGATGTAGGCCATGCGTCATGTGTTCACTATCACTCACGTGCATTCCACCAGGACTGTGACCAAACAATAGGAACCCTTATTTTCTTTTATTCCATTTTTTAAAAAAAGTAAAATTGTGATTTGTGAAAATACTTTTTTTCAGGTTTTTTTGCCCCATTTTCTTTGCTGCTAGAGTCCCCAGCAAGTCCCCATAGTCCAGCAGCTCTCGTAGTGCCTCCCAGTTGCTCCATAATTATTTTTCCATGTGCTAAAATCAAATATCGTTTTCAACAAAGTTATAATTTTTAAGATGGTAGAAAAACAATTTTATCTCCTATATTACCCAGTTTCATTCCTCCAAAAATTAAAATGTGATTGACAGAAATAGCAGTTTTAAGCAGCCAAGATATAGACCCTTTCAAGCCTGCGCAGTACCTTTTTCAAATTCCAAACTCTCAAAAACCTACTGAATGGATTTACACCAAAGCACGACCGTCCCATTTTAATTAGCCTTCTACTTTCATGTCAAACTTGGTGTACATTTTATGAGCGTTTTTTGCTGTAGCTGCAAGCAAAGTTTTATGTGACAGTTAAAATGAAAAAAAATATTTTTTAACTACACCAATCACCTTTTAGTTTTTCTCCCCAGTAAAAAGAAATACACAAAAAGTGGCATGCTGGACCAAAGCTGCATACACTAAACATTAAAAATGTGATTGACAGAAATAGCAGTTTTAAACGGCCAAGATATAGAGAGGTTTTAACCCTTTCAAGCCTGCGCAGTACCTTTTTCAAATTCCAAACTCCCGAAAACCTACTGAATGGATTTACACCAAAGCACGACCGTCCCATTTTAATTAGCCTTCTACTTTCATGTCAAACTTGGTGTACATTTTTTGAGTGTTTTTTGCTGTAGCTGCAAGCAAAGTTTTATGTGGCAGTTAAAATGAAAAAAAATATTTTTTAACTACACCAATCACCTTTTAGTTTTTCCCCCCAGTAAAAAGAAATACACAAAAAGTGGCATGCTGTACCAAAGCTGCATACACTAAACAATTGACAAATTTGGTGTAGATCCATCCATGAGGATCCATGGTGTGGGCAAATTGGAAAATGCCGCTGAACCATAAATACACAGTGGCGACTGCCAATGTATCATATGAGGATCCAGAACATTTGTTACACAATCATCAGATCAAGTGATTTGTCCTTCTCGGCTTGGAGTACAGAAATCAGGAATATAGGCTCTATGTGGGCTTCAGCAAACCACATTGGTTTCTAGACCGAAGCTTGTTAACGACATCTTAGGGACAAGCGTAAAGCTTCCCTGGAAATACATTCTACCATTAGCTTTGTAACATATTTGCTTGTTTTATATTTGCTGGCTTTATTTGTTTTAGGCTGTCCAACTTGAGCTAGTCCCTTCCCTTGCCCAAACCCTATTTACTGTATTCCTCCACCAGTACAGGAATTCTGTTAACAGGATTTTTAAATCATGTTCTTATCTTGTCATTATTTGTTGTGCATTCAAAGACAGAGGTCAGATGTCCGGCTTTGTCGTCTAGGGAGCTTGGGGTTTACTTTTCTTTCTCTGACATCCAAGAGAGCGGATTTATTTGACAATCATGCTGGCTTCGGGGGGAACGCTTGAGGAAGGCTGTACAATGTTATTTTTTTTTTCTAGCACACAACAACATTTAAATGTAAATGAACTGAAGATATTTCAGAATTAGAAAAGCACAAATGAAGCAATTTTTTTGGTTATTCTGAAGTGTGTCGGAAATAAATATTTTAATATGATCAAAACAAATCAATAACCTAGGTGATGACATTTCCACAGTTGTTTGTGCGCTGTATACTTTTATTAGTAAAATGTTATGTCTGTGCAAATGCAATGGTCATTTCAATTGAAGGTGTGTTGTCTGTAATGGCGGTGTGCTATGCATATTCCACTCTGCTCCACTACACTCTACTCTGCACTACTTCACACTACACCACTCCACACCACATTACTGCACTCTACTATGCACCATGCGTGTCTGCTTCACTCTACACCACTCTACTCTGACAATGCACTCTACTCCACACTACTCTACTATGCACCACTGTACTCTGCGCCACTTCACTGTATGCCACTCTACTCAGCAACACTGTACTCTATGCCACTGCACTGCTCCAATGCACTCTACTCTGTACCACTCCACTCTATCAGTAGGATAAAGACTCCCCTTGGCGAAACTGTATCGCACACCAATAGTTTCTCAATCACTCACAGCACTCAATCAAGTTGTCCTCATATACACTATAAGTCCTTTTCCCCTCAGCAAGTACCTCCAAGACGAAAAGTTACACAAAGCTTTGATGTCATATGTGTACCCAAAATGACATCTTATCAACACAAAGTGTATCTAAATTTCATATCCTAATATAGGTAAATAATGACACATTACATAAATGTTAAAATCAGTTCGCTGCTAGATCCCCCCCACCCCAACAATACGGTGCAACATACATACCAAGATTAAAAGCTTAAAAACCAATAAGAGCATCCTACAGAACAGTACTAATATATCTGTTCCTTGTTGCAAACTGATTCTGCGTAAGAAATATGTCAACATGTTTCGTTGGGTTAGAGAAGAATCCAGCCACCTTCTTCAGGGCAATGTCTTTAGGCACAAGTCTCCCCCAATAGACAAAAAGTTAATTCAATATTACATTATCATGTAGAGATCGAATTTTGCTACAACTCTCTTCACTACTTGGAACTCCACAGTCTTATAGTGTATACAAGGACCACTTGATTGAGTGCCTTCGAGTGATTGAAAAACCATGGTATGTGAAACAGTTTCTCCACGAGGGGAGTCTTTATCCTACTGGTTTTGTAGTTCTCTGTCCCCATGGTGTGAGGAGCCACTCTCGTTTTCTCTTGCCACTCCACTCTATGCCATCACTCTACACCACTCTAATCTACTCTGTACCATTCTAATCTACGCCACTGTACTCTACCATGCACCACTCTACTTTGAAACAATCTACTTTACACCACTGCACTCGGCACCATCGCACTCCACTCTACTCTGCACCACGCCACTCCACATCACTGCACTCTATGCCAATGCACTCTACACTACTTTACTCAAAACCAATGCACTCTATGCCACTCTACTCTCCACCAGTGCACTCTACGCCACTATAATCTACTCTGCAACACTTCACACCACTGAAATCTGAGCCATTGCATTCTGTCACTGTACTGTATTCTACTCCGCACCACTGTACTGTACACCACTCTACTCTGCAGCATTCTATTCCGCACCACTTTACTCCACTGCTTTTGGCGCCATTGCACTCAGCTCCAATCTACTCTGTGCCACACCACTATACTGTAGTGTATACAAGGACCGCTTGATTGAGTGCTGTGAGTGATTGAGAAGCCATTGGTGTGTGATACAGTTTCTCCAAGGGGAGTCTTTATCCTACTGGTTTTGTAGTTCTCTGTCCCCTTGGTGTGAGGGCCCCCTCTCGTTTTCTCTTGCCACTCCACTCTATGCCATCACTCTACACCACTCTAATCTACTCTACACCATTCTACTCTTCGCCACTGTACTCTACCATGCACCACTCTACTTTGAAACAATCTACTTTACACCATTTCACTCGGCACCATTGCACTCCACTCTACTCTGCACCATAACCACTCCACATCACTGCACTCTACACCAATGCATTCTACCCTACTTTACTCAAAACCAATGCAGTCTATGCTATTCTACTCTTCACCAGTGCACTCTACGCCACTATAGTCTACTCTGCAACACTTTACGCACTGAACTCTAGGCCATTACAGTCTGTCACAGCACTGTATTCTTCTCTGCACCACTGTACTGTATGCCACTCTACTCTGCAGCATTCTTTTCCGCACCACTCTACTCCACTGCTTTCTGCGCCATTGCACTCAGCTCCACTCTACTCGGCGCCACTCCACTATACTACGCATCGCTGCACTCTATGCAAACCCATTCTACACCACTTTACTCCAAACTAATGCACTCTACGCCAATCTATTCTCCACCACTGCTTTCTACACCATTATACTCTACTCTGCAACACTTTACGCCACTGCACTCTATGCCACTATACTTAAAGTCACTGCACTCAATGCCACTGTTTTCTTCTATTTACCACTGTACTCTACGTGACTACTCTCTATGCCACTCTACTCTGCACCACTCTGCCACAGCACTCCACCCCAGTGCACTCTATGCCACTCTACTATACACCACTGCACTCTACAACAGTCTTCTGTACAACACTGCACTCTGCCACTGAATTCTGCGCCACTGCACTCTACGCCACTCTACTCTGCATCACTCTGTCATTACCCTCTATGCCACTCTACTCCAAACCACCACTGCACTCTGCCAATGTACTAAACACCACTTTACTGAAAACACATGCACTTTATGCCACTGCGCTCTATTCCAACCAATCTACACTCTAGACTAGACATCCAGACTCTGTGCCACTTTACTCTGCAACACTATGCCACTGCACGCTATACCCTTCTATTTTACTAGGCACCACTCACCTCTGTGCCAATGCACTCTGACACTCTACTTTTCAAGACTGCATTCTCCACCACTGAACTCCACGCCACTCAACTCTGCACCACTGCATGCTACTCCACTCTACACCATTGCGGTCTATGTCACTGTACCCTACACCACTCTTTTCTACTCTGCACCACTGTACTCTATGCCACTGCCCTCTGCATCACTCTACTTTGCAACACTCCATACCACGTTACTTTGTGCCACTGCACTCTACGACACTCTACTCTGCAAGACTGCACTCTCTGCCACTGAACTCCACACCACTCTACACCATTGCAATCTATGTCACTGCGCTCTACGCCAATCTGTTCTATGGTGCACCACTGTACTCCATGCCACTCTACTGTACGCCCCTGCACTCTGCTCTGCACTGCTCAACTCTACACCACTCTGCTGCACTCTACGCCAGTCCACTCTGTCACTACACTCTGCATCGCTGTAATCCACTCTAATCTATTCTGCACCACTGTGCCCTATCCTACTCTACACCACTTCACGTTATGCCACTCTACCCTGCACCACTCCAATCCACCGTGAACCACTCCACTCTACACCACTTCACTCTAGCTTGAAACAATCTACTCTACACCACTGCATTCTACTCTGCACCACTGTACTCTTTGCCACTGCACTCTACACCACTTTAGTCCAAACCAATGCACTCTATGCCAGTACACTCTACGCCTATCTACTCTGCACCACTGTACTTTACACCACTTAACTCAAACCACTCTACTCTGACACTAAACTCTACGATACTTCACTCTATGCCACTCCACAACACTCTACTCCACTCTATGCCAATCTATAACACTACTCCACTCAACTCGCTCTATACCACTCCATGCCACTTTACTCCACTCTATTCTTCGACGCACTACTCCACTCTACGCCATTCCACTCTACAACACTCTACTCCACTTTAGGCCGTTCCACTCTCCTACACTGCTCCACTCTAAGACAATATACTCTGCTCTACTGCACTATATGCAACACCCTCTATGCCACTCCACTCTACTCCATGACACTCTATGCACTCCACAACACTCTACTGCAGTGCACTCTATGCCACTACAGTCTGCATCACTGCACGCCACTCTAATCTATGTTCTACCACTACACGCCACTGTACTCTACGCCACTTCACTCTATACCACTCTGCTCTACACCTCTGCACTATACCCTGAACCACTCCACTATAAGCTGAATCATTCCACTCTACGCTACTTCACTTTACTTCGAAACAATCTACTCTAGACCACTGCAATCTACTCGTCACCACTGTACTGTAGGGCCACTGCACTGTACGCCAATGCACTGTACACCACTTTAATCCAAACTAATGCACTTTACACCACTGCACTCTATACCAATCTACGCTGCACCACTGTACACCACTTAAGTCTAGGCCATTCTACTCGATGACACTACACTCTACGATACTCCACTGTATGATGCTCTACTCCATTAAACTTGACTCCACTCTACAACGCTCTGCGCAACTCCCTCTATGCCACTCCAATCTATTTTACTTATCTGTATCAATATACTCCACTCTATTCTACTACACACTACTTCACTCTGTGCCACTCCACTCTACGCCACTCTACTTTCCTTCACTACTCCACTCTATGCCACTGCACTGTACCACTCCATTCTACATCACTCTGTGCAAACCCTCCACGCCACTCTACGACACTCTATGTCACTCCACCCTACGGCCTACCTCTCACTCCACGCCACTCAACTCTACTCTGCAACACTGTACGCCACCGATAATACTCCACTTTGCGACACTTCTTACTATTCTGCTTTACCCCACTAACTTTTAGCTATGTTGAACAGCAGCCATTCTGATGTTCAACATGGTTAAAACATATTGGCAAACCAATAGCTCTTGCATAGGCTAGACCTAGTGGCTTTGCAGTGCTTGTTGTGCCTTACTTACTCAGGTTAAACACTGTAGCAGTTTGAAATAGGCATGAAGTGAAAATAGTTTGACAAAAAATGGCTGTTTGGTGGTGGGGAGAGTGTCCAATTAATCATACTGAAGGAACTAAGGGCCAGATGAACGTAGCTTTTTTGAGCTCGGCCATTTGCGACCGTTAAAAAGCATTTTTATATGTAGAAAACCCTATTTTGCGATTCAGTAACTTATTACCAATTCACAAAAAGGATTTACGATTCAGGATTAGGAATGGGCGTGTTTAGTGCGTTCCTTCCTGCTCCTCCCTCCCACTTGGCCTCATATGGAGGACGCGCGGCGTAGGTGAGTGTGACCTGACCCCAGGTCACCCCCCACGCCGCACGGCTCCTCGTGACCGAGTCTCTGACCTCTGCTCCGCCGCTGCCGAGGGCTCGCCCCTGGTATCCGGTATCCGTGGTTCTGTGGTTCCCGTGTTTTTGTGGTTCCTTTCTACCCTTGTATTGCTTGTATTGTATTTTTAGGCGCTCCCTGCAGCCCACTGTGCCCTCTGTGACCCCCCTGCTCCCCGCCGCTGGTCCCCCGCGGCCCCGCCCCCTTTCCCTTCAGGTTCCCCTGCCCTCGCCCATTGGCCGCCCGCTCCCAGCTGCTCCTCCCTCCCACTTGGCCTCATTTGGAGGACGCACGGCGTAGGTGAGTGTGACCTGATCCCAGGTCACCCCCCACGCCGCACGGCTCCTCGTGACAGAGTCTCTGACCTCTGCTCCGCCGCTGCCGAGGGCTCGCCCCTGGTATCCGGAATCCGTGGTTCTGTGGTTCCCATGTTTTTGTGGTTCCTTTCTACCCTTGTACTGCTTGTATTGTATTTTTAGGCGCTCCCTGCAGCCCTCTGTGCCCCCCCGCTCCCCGCCACTGGTCCCACGCGGCCCGCCCCCTTTTCCTTCAGGTTCCACTGCCCTCGCCCATTGGCCGCCCCGCTCCCGCCTCCCAGCTGCTCCTCCCTCCCACTTGGCCTCATATGGAGGATGCGCGGCGGCCGCGCATGGGGCATGCCAAAGGCAACCCCGTCTGCGCCCGTCCGTGCCTGGACCGCGCCCAGCGCCAGAACCCCTGGACTTCGCGCCCCCCGCCACGCCAGACTGCACTACGACTCCAGCACCCTCCGTGCACTCAACACCGGACGAGCCCACCCCTGCTACCGGGCCACCCCGAAGCACACCCCAGGACCCTTCGCCTGCCGGAACTGCAGATACACCAGCATCCAGCCCACCAAACCACCAGCCAAAGAACCCAACCACCTCCGCTGCATCCTCCTCAACACCCGCTCCGCTCGCAAGCACGCAATCGAACTCTGGGACCTCCTAGACTCCACCGCCCCCGATGTTGCCTTCCTGACGGAGACATGGCTGACCGCCACCTCAGCACCATACATCACCATAGCCATCCCACAGGGCTACAAGATCTCCCGCAGAGACTGCACCAACAGAGTGGGAGGTGGAATCGCCATCATCCACAAAGACTCCATCAGAATCTCAACGAACACCGACGACACCCTCACCACCGCCGAGCACATGCACTTCCAGATCCACACCGACCCCAACACGTCCCTCAGAGGAACTCTCATCTACAGACCTCCCGGACGCCGACCACAGTTCAGCGACACCATCGCCGGCCTCATCAGCACCCACGCCCTCGCCTCCACGGATTACATCCTCCTCGGGGACCTGAATTCCACCTGGAGAACAACAACGACGCCAACTCCACTGCCCTGATCGACAACCTCGCCAACCTCTGACTCAAACATCTCGTGACGACACCCACCCACGCCGCTGGACACACACTTGACCCCTTCTTCTCCGCAAGCCCCCACGTCTCCTTCAACCACACCACCGAACCCCACTGGAGCGACCACAGATGCGTCCACTTCACCTTCAGGAAACCCACCACACACCATCGCACCCAACAGCTGCCGCACCGCTGCTGGGGCAAGGTCACCGAGGACCAACTGACTACCACCCTCGCCCTGAGACCACCCACCGACCCCACCAACCCAGACACCGCCGCAACCAACCTCACACAGTGGATCAACGACTGCGCCAACACCCTCGCCCCTCTCAAGACCTCCACAACCAACCACACCAACAAGAAAACCGCCTGGTTCACCGAAGACCTCCGGATCTCCAAGCACACCTGTCGGAAGCTGGAGAAGAAATGGCTCCACGACCGAACACCAGACAGCCACACAGCCCTCAAGAGCGCCACCCGCAGACACCACCAACTCATCAGGACCGCCAAGAGGACCGCCTACAAGGACCGCCTAGACAACAACGCACACAACTCCAAAGAGCTCTTCAGCATCGTGAAAGAACTCTCCAACCCCAGCTCCAACACCAACGACATCCCACCACCCCTGCGACTACCACCCGCACCAGTCGCCTGACCACCTGGTCCAGCGTCAGCGACGAAGACACCATCAAAACCATGAACTCCATCCACTCCGGATCCCCATCGGACCCCTGCCCTCACCACGTCTTCAACAAAGCCAGCACAACCATCGCGCCCCACCTCCGGAAAGCCATCAACTGCTCCTTCGAGACAGCCACCTTCCCGGAAAGCTGGAAGCACGCCGAGATCAACGCCCTTCTGAAGAAGCCCAAGGCGGACCCCAAGGACCTCAAGAACTTCCGACCCATCTCCCTACTCCCATTCCTGGCAAAAGTAACTGAGAAGATTGTCAACAAACAGCTAACCCGCTACCTCGAAGACAACAATATCCTGGACCCTTCCCAATCCGGCTTTCGCAGCAACCACAGCACCGAGACCGCCCTCATCGCCGCCACTGACGACATCCGGACCCTGATGGACAGAGGAGAAACAGCCGCCCTCATCCTCCTGGAGCTATCAGCAGCCTTTAACACAGTCTGCCACCGCACACTATCAGCACGCCTCCATGACGCCGGTATTCAAGAGAAGGCCCTGGCCTAGATCTCATCCTTCCTCTCCGGCAGAACCCAGAGCGTCCGCCTCCCACCCTTTCGCTCAAAAACCACCAAGATCATTTGCGGCGTCCCACAGGGTTCCTCCCTCAGCCCGACGCTGTTCAATATCTACATGGCACCTCTCGCCCACATCGCACGACAACATAACCTCAGCATCACCTCCTACGCTGACGACACCCAGCTGATCATATCCCTCACCGAAGAACCCCACACCGCCAAAGCCAACCTCCACAGAGGAATGAGGGGCGTAGCCGACTGGATGAAGGACAGCAGACTGAAGCTGAACTCAGACAAGACGGAAGTCCTCATTCTCGGACCCAGCCCATCAGCCTGGGACGTCTCCTGGTGGCCCACATCGCTAGGCACAGCCCCGGAACCCACGGACCACGCACGCAACCTGGGGGTCATCCTCGACTCTACCCTCTCCATGACCAGGCAAGTCAACGCCGTCTCCGCATCCTGCTTCAACACCCTCCATATGCTCCGCAGAATCTTCAAATGGATCCCTACCGACACTAGAAAAACCGTCCACCCAGGCCCTCATCACCAGCAGACTCGACTACGGGAACGCCCTCTACTCAGGAACAACAAACTAGCTCCTGAGACGACTACAACGAATCCAGAACGCCTCAGCCCGTCTGATCCTCGACGTCCCCCGCCGCAGCCACATCACACTCCACCTGAGAGGACTGCACTGGCTCCCCGTCAACAAGAGGATCACCTTCAAACTCCTCATCCACGCACACAAAGCACTACACAACACCGGACCTACCTACCTCAACAACCGACTCAGCTTCCACCCCCCCACCCGAAGCCTCCGCTCAGCCAACCTCGCCCTCGCCACAGTCCCTCGTATCCGGAAAACCACAGCAGGCGGAAGATCCTTCTCCTACCTCGCCGCCAAGACCTGGAACACTCTCCCAAACAGCCTACGACAGACCCAGGACCTGCTGGCCTTCAGAAGACTCCTGAAGACCTGGCTCTTCGATCAGTAGCGCCCCTCCCCCCCAGCGCCTTGAGACCCTCACGGGTATGTAGCGCGCTTTAGAAATGCAATGATTGATTGATTGATCGATAGAGACTCGCATAATATTCACATTTTACTGCCAACACCGAGCTGGTGGTAACCATTACAAGGCAAGGGACCCTTCTTCTTTGTGAATGTATGCAAAAACGTTTTTTAAGAGCAGGCTGTGGTCCCACAAACCACTGCCTACTCTTAAAAAACAAAAAGAAAACTTTTCGTTTTACATTTTGAAACTCAGCTGATTTTCCTTTAAGGAAAATGGTCCACATTAAAAACAAGCATTGGGATAGCCAATAGGTCTCACCTTTGGGGCCTTATAAGTATTTAGTTATGTAGCACAATATCCTTCCTGCAACAACATCAACTGTTGCATGGCTAAACACTTATAAGGTCCCAAAGGCGAGACCTATTGGCTATGCCAATGCTTGTTGTTCAAGTTGGCAGGTATGATGACCTGAGTGAACTTGCTCTCGCTCTACGTAAGGAAGACATTATACTGAAAGCTTGGCTTCAAGTAGAATGAAAAACTTAGTGGGGCTTTCGTAGTGGTGTGGCCGATGTAATGAAGGGCGTGGCTCAAAAACAAAAAGTTTTAAATCCATGCTTAGCATAGCGTGTCACCTTACTGGTACTTTGCTGCTTTGTCATTCCATCCGGATACAACAAGTAACATTACACCTACAACAAGTCAGGACTATTGGCTTTGTCAATGATTGTTAGTTCCATAAGATAAATAAGCAATGCCTATGGCTTCAATGTACATAATTTTGAAAATGCAAGCATCATACTGCCCCCATCAGGTTTGCATTAATCGTCATTGTCCATGCGCCAAGATAACTATATTGTCCCATACGGTTTATCCATTCAGCAAAGGCCAATAGCCCAAGTCTGTGCCTAAAAGCAATGTCTTGTGTGACTCAGCACACTATGCCAGAAATAAGTGCTATGACACGGCTAGTGCTGGAGGCAGTTAGTGCTTTTTAGGTCGAGCCTAGAGCAGCGCGTGCGTTGCTGCTTGACTTTTAGTAAGGGGCTTTTCGAAGTGCTACCCGCAAGCTTTTCCTGGCCTAAAGCTTGCGTGCGTGAGCGCGTGAACGCGCGCAGCTGCCATCTGCCTATCTTATCTCATTAAGCTTTGTTCTAATGGCTCCTCTGCTCGCACTCCCCCTCCCTCCCTCCTCGTCAGCTTTATTCAGGCTCTTTCACTTTAGCGGCCGCTTTGATGTTTCCTCGTTGTCTTTCTCACGGACATATACATAGACCTGCTGTGAAGTTTTGAATTGTTTTGCAATTGTATTTAAATTGCGCTTACTACCCATTACGAGGCGCTGTGTGTGTAAAGTGAGTATTGTCCTTCATAAACATGACAGGCCTTACCTGGAGTGCTGGTGTTTTTATTTATTTGTACAGTAGTCCATCTATGAATTGCTAGTTCACGTAATTATAAATACGGCAGACCATCTTTAAGTGTTGGAAGTCATAAACATATCTGCACTGCTGTGAATGCTGATCATCTTAATGATAAGTGCAGCAGCCCTGTTGAAAAGTGCCTGTACGGTTCAGTATAAATACAGCAGCCCTGCTATAAAGTGTTTGTACCGTTCAATATAAGTAAAGCAGTCTTGCTGTGAAGTGCTTGTAGTGTTCTGTATCAATTCTGTATCCCTGCTGCAAAGTGCTTTTACTGTTCACTATTAATGAAACAGCCCTTCTGCGAAGTGCTTGTACTATTCATTATAAGTACAGCCGCCACTTTTTCCAGTCTTACTGGTTTTTATTTCTTTACTTTTTTTCTTTTTCATTCTGTATCCTAGATTGCATGTCATTCCACTTTCTTCCCACCTCTCATTCCATCGTTTCATCTCTCATCTTTTATTCCTTCTCTCCTCTCTGACTTTCATCGTCCTATCTTTTGTTTGCCTTCTTAAATATTACATTTTCTTTTTCGAGGCTTTATCTTACTTTCATTGCCTTTCTTCTATTTTGCTTACTTTTTCTGCTTCCTTTTTTTCCGCTGCATCACTCAAGGCCACTGCCGCATCAGTCAGCACCACTACCGCCGCATCAGTCAGCACCACTACCGCCGCATCAGTCAGCACCACTACCGCCGCATCAGTCAGCACCACTACCGCCGCATCAGTCAGCACCACCACAGCATCAGTCAGCACCACCACCGCATCAGTCAGCACCACCACCGCATCAGTCAGCACCACCACCGCATCAGTCAGCACCACCACAGCATCAGTCAGCACCACCACAGCATCAGTCAGCACCACCACCGCATCAGTCAGCGCCCCCACAGCATCAGTCAGCGCCACCACAGCATCACTCGTCGCCACCACAGCATCAGTCAGCGCCACCACAGCATCAGTCAGCGCCACCACAGCATCACTCCGCGCCAACACAGCATCACTCGGGGCCAGCACAGCATCGCTCAGGGCCAGCACAGCATCGCTCAGGGCCAGCACAGCATCGCTCAGGGCCAGCACAGCATCGCCCAGGGCCAGCACAGCATCGCCCAGGGCCAGCACAGCATCGCCCAGGGCCAGCACAGCATCGCCCAGGGCCAGCACAGCATCGCCCAGGGCCAGCACAGCATCGCCCAGGGCCAGCACAGCATCACTCAAGTGGCACTTTTTATTAAAACTTTTTATCATGCTGCACAGCAGCCACACTTCTCTTGTTTTTGTGTCGGGAGCTGCAGGGCAAACAAAAAAGATGGGAGGATAGGTAACAACAGGGGAAGAGGGTCAGATGACGACAGGAAGTGGGTGGGTGCTAGCAATGGGCAAGGGGACAGAAAAGCAACAACAATGGAAAGAAAACAACAAGCAATGTGAAGAGAGCAAGTTAATGAGAAATCCACGCCAGGCAATCAAGTTATGAAAAAAACTGTGGGAGATCGATGGAGACAGGGAGGGAGACAAACAGACATGAAAAAGAAACTATACACAGGAAGAGAAGAAGACGGTATATGAGGTGTACTGAACTCAGTAATGCTGGGTAAACCTGCTTAGAGAGGTCGCCTAGTAATACCCCAGGAATTAAAGCAGGAGGAAGTAGCCAGAGGAGAGCGAGCCGGTGAGAAAAGGTGAAGAGTGAACAGTGCCAGAAAAAAAGCAGAGAATGTATGGCGGCCGTGAATGGTGCGTGCATGTGTGCGCGCGCAGTCTGCTCTTTTTGGAAGCACATACTCATGGCGCGCCCCTGCCCGCTCCCGCAAGGTGGATGCCGCCACAAGCACGAGTATGTGCTTCCAAAAAGAGCAGAGCGATGGCTAAAGGTCATGCACGCTGCGTAGGCGAGTCCTAAAAACAAAAACATTGCTTTATTTAAAAGCAATCACAGACATGGTGGTCTGCTGACCCCAGCAGGCCACTATCCACATAATTTTAGCAATCCCCAATGGGTCGCAAATTGCAACCTACCTCTTGAATATTAAAGAGGTAGATCTATTTGCGACCCACCGGGAATCGCAAACAGTGTAAAACGCACTTTAGTACATCGCTGTTTGTGAGTACCGAATACCAAACCGCAAAAATTCTTTATTAGGTAATCACAAACACAAAGCTATGTATATCTGGCCCCTAATTCCCTCAAATCTTATTTTGAGATTTACAGTTCTAAATGACAGTGAACATCCTGAAATGCAATACATCAAGAAAAATAGAAAAAGTGGTATTGCACTCTACTTACATGGTTAGAACGCTGTTCCTCCCATGTGCACACTTTTGCAATTCATAATTGTGACGTCCCTCGTTGTAGACAGAATATATTGAGGCTAATCACCAAGGTACAGGAAGAAATAGCTCCTTTAATACTGCTGTATTCCTTTTCAGGGACACCACACTCGGTATAATAATTTTTTTTTTTTAACTTTAATAATGAGCGGGGCACCCGCTTCAGTGACACTGCGCTCTGCAATACAATAGGTATTGCTTTTGCAAAACTTTGAACTATTGGTATTGCAAATGAAAATGCCTTTTAATATTATAAAAGGCATTGTCATTTGCAAAGCGAATATCAAAAACTCGCAATTGCGAGACCGATTGCATTGTACATGCTTGTTTAGGTCAAGCCTACCAGACAACATAAGATGTCTCGTTTCAAAAGGTCTATTGTTGGCTTACTAAGTACTTAACAGGGGCTTTCAGTCCGCACCTCACTTACCACAGATTGTCTTTATTAGCACATTCAATTGCTTGCTTCTTATTCAATTGCTTTCTTAGTCCCAGGTTTTCATCACACGTTTGTTCCTCCCGTGGAGCATATCCTGTTTACCATCTCTCTGGATAGCTAGACCCTTACACTGCTCATTTTTAGGCAACTACTTTATTTTCTTTTGTTTTAAGCAATCCATTAAAGGGAATGTGCTTTTCATCTCTCGCTGTTATATGCTTATGGACCCCCTAATACCGACCCCGCTCTGAGTGTTGCTTCTCCCCCATGTTGCTCTCTCTTGTGTGACTCTCCCCTGTCAAACTCCCTTCCTTTCCCGCAGCTCTCTGCCTTAAAAAAATCACTTTTTGTCTAGATATTTTTTTTTCTAAAAAAATGCAATCTTGGAACAGTAAATAAAGAAAAATGCATCATTACACCTTTTTAGGTCTCGCCTAGCTATCGCATAAGCGATACTCTGCGAGATGTTAAGTAAGGGGCTTTTAAAAGTGCTCCCAAAGTCTGCCTGCGGATCTGGGCCGGGCGCGTGCACCATTTGTCAGCCTGCGTGATCACTTTAGTGTCCGCTTTGATGTTCTCAGTGAGCCGCTCGGCCTCTGAGAACATCAAAGCGGCCGCAAAAGTGATCACAAACGGTACAGCTGTGCTCCTTGCATTCCCCCCTCCCTTTTAGCCCATCCCTTTCAACAACATCACTTTACACTTTACAGTAGACCTTTTTCTAAGTCACAACCTCTAAACTTAATATAGACAGATGCTGCATCAGTCTGCCCTTGATTTCTTTGTCCTTCAAAAGGGTCTTGATTCCACCCTTTATCTGCGGCTGCATCTGGTTGCGTCCTGGCTGCTCTCAGACAGCTGGCAGCCATTTCCAACCTGCAGGATCATTTGTTGTGATATGACACCCAGCTCACTGCCACTTCCTTAGTGATGTCACTCCCAGTCTCCGGGTCTCTTGTGGTGATGTAACAGCTGGCAGCCACTTGTGCCTTTAATTTCAGTTTCTATAACCATGATCCAACTGATGGAGTTAACTTTTCTAAACTATGCGCACCCCTTACAGCCTTTCAGGCACAGTAATGTGATATGGTTTCTTTTTAAGAAACAGCACCACATTTTACATGTTTACACCTCATCTAAGCTTGTTTTATCAAAAGGAGTACATATTATGTTCTGTGTCTGAAAGGCTCAAAGGGCTGGCATGCTGTCAGTAGATGGTACATTGTTTTTCATTTTAGTATATTGTATACTTTGCGCCAAATTTGCAAAAGGCTAGTTTAATTATGCCATTTTACTGCACATAAAGCAGAACTTGTTGCGCCACTGACGTTGTGCCAGCCCTTCCAGCTTTTCACACGTAATATCACGGTATCTCCTCCTTTTGCTAAAGGGCCATTTGAATACTGTGACTTATTTTAAATATATGTTTGTGAAAGTGCTTAGCTGACAGGATTGAGGTTTCTAAATGTATTTATATTTTAGAACAACACATGCCCAACCATTGGAATTTTTATATAAGAAACGATTTTTGGAAATAAACACATACTGCTGATTGCATTTACAGTTTATTTCCAATACATACTTTGGACTGTGCTTAGCTGGCATGATAGTGTGATAGGAAAATATTTATTTATTCAGGCAATGGAATATTCACAGGAGAAACACACTATATTTTACTAGGATTGTTTTTGTTTATTGAATTAGGACTTGCTGGGCTACTTAACAATGTCTCAGCCCTTACAGCTTAAACACATTGGCTAAACCAATAACTCTAGCTAAACACTTTTTTCGGCCCCAAATGCGAGACCTATTGGCTTTGCGTGCCGCACCTTTCCGTTGTGTGTCTGTGTAGGTGGGGGGGGGGGCACAGTTTTTAGTCTCTACATTTCTGGCTAAAGCGGACTAAGCAGTTTCTTTCAATCCCTCTTATAAGTGAGTCAGCAATTAGCACATTAAAAGCCAGAATGCTTTATCTTGGAGGCAAGGTTATTCAGTGTAAGACACACAACCTTGGCCCCGTGCTCACGGGCCACCTCCTCTTCTCCAGTTACAGTTCAGACGTGGTACATTTAGCTCGTATGCAGCCGGT
The DNA here is from genome assembly GCF_964261635.1 of Lissotriton helveticus. Classification (NCBI taxonomy): domain Eukaryota; kingdom Metazoa; phylum Chordata; class Amphibia; order Caudata; family Salamandridae; genus Lissotriton; species Lissotriton helveticus. Next base: position 1,152,979,258 of record NC_136071.1, on the reverse strand, counting down.
CAGTCGCAAGAGCTGCACACCAGCCGCACAGTGTGCACCCTCCTGTGTTCACTGTCCTGTGTGTGCAACAGTATGTGTGCAACGTCATGAGTGCATGGTCCTGTGTGCAACGCCCTGTGTACCTTCCTGTGTGCATGGCCCTGCGTGCACTACCCTGAATGCACCACCTCTGTGCACTGTTGTATGTGTACTGCCCTGTGTGCACGTCCCATGTGCACTTCCGTGAATGCACCACCTCTGTGCACTTTCCTACGTGTCCTGTCCTTTGTGCACTTTCCCCACTGATAACAAAGCCTCGCTATTGTGTTCAATCTCGGGGGTGCTACTGTGGCAGGGCGATGCCTGAGTGCTTCCGTCTGTGGTACTCCCTGCCCCTACAGTTGGCAACACTCTACAGGCACATACAATATGTCCAACATACAACCACACACACACGACCACACATACAACCACACATACAACCACACACACAACCGCACACACAACCACACACACACAACAAATCACAACCACAAACACACAACCCCACACACAACCGCACACACAACCACACAACTACACACACAACCACACACACAGGCACGCACACACACATCTACACACACAACTACACACACAACCACACACACAACATAACCACACACACACAACCATAACCACACACACTCAACCACAACCACACACACACACAACCACACACACGCATACACACAACCACAACCACACACCCACAAACACTCACACACAACCACACACCCCCAACCACAACCACACACACAGACACACACACACAACCACACACACAACACACACAACCACACACACACACAACCACACACACTCAACCACACACTCAACCACACACACAACCACACATACAACCACAGACAACCACATACACACAGAACCACACACACAACACACAACCACACACACAACCACACACACAACCACACACACAACCACACACACAACCACACACACAACCACACACACAACCACACATATAACCACACATATAACCACACACACAACCACACACACCACCAGCCGTCAGTGCATGCTTTCACCAGGCACACACCACCAGCCGTCAGTGCACGCTTTCACCAGGCACACACACCACCAGCCGTCAGTGCACGCTTCCACCAGGCACACACACCACCAGCCATCAGTGCACAATTTCTACAAGCACACACACACCACCAGCCATCAGTGCACACATCAATTGTTAACTCATCCACAATTAACTATTGTAGCAATCGCGGTATGGCGCACTTTACTTTTAAACATATTCATCTAAAGCGCAGCATGCCACCATTGCTACAAAAATAAATACACTTTTTTGGCCTACAATTTAAAGAATTTTGTTGCAATTGGTGTTGCAATATTTAGCAGTACCAATAGCTCAAACCTAATTATTGCGAGACCTATTGCATTGCAAATGCTTGTATATATTTACTTTTGGCCATGGTGCACAGCATCTTACTGATGCTGTACAGTATTGCCAAACGGGAGTTGCAAAGTCAATAGACTCCAAAGGGCCACCTATTGGGTTTGAAAATGCTTGTTTTGTCAGTTAATTTTGAATGACCAAGTCAAATGGTACTGTCCATCTGTCCCTCAAGTTGGCATCCTTCAAATGGTTGGTTTGGACTAATTTTTTACTTGTAGTGTAACTCTTAAGGATCAATTCTTCTCAGAAAGGAGAGCACTTTCATAAGCTCGGTTCTATGAGTTTCTAGCACCTTTGCAAAGCTTGAATGAGTCAGGCCCTCTCACATTGTTATTACTCTGTGCTCCACAGTATAGGAACTGTCCTACATAGTTAGGAGAGTTTTAACTCCTACGGCAGCTGTCTCCCTAAGTGCTTTTAGTGATTACTTGGGGTCCTTTTAGAAGAAACACCATTTAAACCAATTTTTGTCCTGGGACAACCTTTGTTCTTCTTCGTGTATGCCCCTCACCCCAAACATATTGCTTTACTAGAGATCCCACTTTCTAATGCTTTAAGGTGCTTAATACAATTTTACCACCCTAAGGTCTGCATTCCAGTTCTGCAGCAGCGGAAGTTCTTCCAGAATGTAATATTTCGTTGAAGCACCACATTCGTGCATCTTCCATTTTTTGTAACCCAAATATTAACATTTCACAAGATAACATCCCATTTAAAGAAAAAGGAGAAACAGAAGGGTGGAAGGCAAGGTGAGTTACTTTTAATTCCTGAGCTTCATGAAGTACAATAACTCTAGGCACTTCACCACTCCCCTACAATGTAGTCCTCAAGTCTTTGATTCTCAGTTCCTGTTCCCCATGTACTGTAAGCTTATTTAAATACACCATACCCGCTTTGTGCCGGACACCAGAATATAGAGAGAAGAAATCAAAATGTCAGGGTTGGAGTCCAAGAGTCGGATCACAACAAGCTTAACATGTAAGGTTGTGGGTGGGATAGAAGGGGAGAAGGCAAGGGTAGGGACCGGAAAGAGGAGGTCCACCACTAGTGTCTACAAACAAAATGGGACCCAGTGGGTGGTGGTCAGTTTGAGTCAGCTCAGCGAAAAAGACTTCTAAATTAGATGTGGGCAAGCCAACAAGTTAACAGGGAGGGCCGAGCCAAGGGTGGGCTCTGGCTCTAGGAGCCCGCTTACGAGCCGATACCTAAAAATATTTGCCATGTTGATCATGCAGCAAACATCACTTTAGAATATGATAAGGTGTCTTCAAGATTCAGAAAAGCATATTTCTTCAACATGTGAAAGCAATTCACATTAGCACATCAGATTATATCTCTGCATTAAGAGGATTTTTTTTAAGAGAGAGTTTTAAAGCATGCAGTAAGATACATTTCTGTCCCCACCCTTATGATAATGCCATTAGTGAACTAAAAGGCAAGTCAGTCTGCATTCTCCACCCCCCCACCCCTCCAATGTGTGGCCTAGATTTATACGATAGGCAGAGCAACGCTATAGGCTACCAAAAGAAGCATGAGCTGTTTTTGGACAATGCATATTCTTAACTCCCCTATTTGAAACTGCTCTCATGTGTGATAATGGACAAAAAGAGGTCTTGTAAAATAAAGTATTTGCCTAGACTTACACAGTTTGGTCAAGCAATGACACGGGTATTGATCCTAAATGTTACTATTTTAGACTTTCCAATTCCATCACTAGATGGATATCTCTTTCTGGCATCAAATGTTGATGCTTGGAGGATGACTTTAGAGTAACAGACCAAACATACATTTTAATGTTTTTTAGACTACTGGAACCTTGCCCTAACACACAAGAGCACTTCACAACAGATACAGACTACATTACACTTTTGTTGTTTTGGCACAGGGAGATTTGTGGGATCCTGAGGCCAAGCCATTTTCGAACTGGTCTCCCCATGGTGCATTGACTGTAGCTGTAGCGATTAGACCACATCATCTCCTGTGAAAGCTGTTTTTTGGGCTGAAGCTTCCAGGAGAAAGTCAAGCTGAGCCAGAGTCAGGCTTTTGGCTCAAGCCTGGCTCGAGCTTTCAGGGGCTCGCCCACCTCTACTTATAATAGACCACAGCTGTCTGTATCTATGTATCATTACTCCCTCTCTAGGCATCTATCAAACATCTCTGGAGAACTCAGGTTGGTTGGTCATATCCACCACTGGATCCTGTAGGTGCCAAGCTTGTTGTTGTGTGAGAGTTGTAGGCCCCTTTCTTATTTAAGGACTGCAGCAAAATGTTGGCATCTTCTGCGCCCCAGAATATGTACCTTTTACCTTTGCTAACTAAGGATACTTTAGCTGGAAAAAGAATCCTCACCAGGGCTCCCGCTTCTAATCGGTTCCATTTCTGTCCTCCCTGCCTCACTGTCGCAAGAATAATTGTGAAAGAGGCAAATAAGACTGTTCCCCATTAGTACTTTGCATTTTCTTTTTGGTGCATGTAGAATGGTGTACCTCAGTTATTCATCTCTCAGATGTATAGTGATCGTGGGGCTAGGTGAAGGTTTGGGCAAAGAAGGCATTCACGGGTTTAGCCAGAGATATCTACGTACCAGGCCAATGTTAACGTTCTTAAGGGTTTACCAAGAGTCTCAGATAGCCATAAAATCAAGATGCCTGCCAAGTCTCTGTCTCCTTTGTCCTCTGGGGTGCATACTATTCTAATATTTCTAGCTCTGTGGGAGTTTTCCATCCTTTCTGATCTTTGCTCTATGCCTCTCTGGTTTTGTACCACTCGCTGTGCCACTGCATCTTGCACTTTACACAAATTTGTGCGCTGCTATTTTTTTACTCTAGTGGTGTTTGTGCATCTCACAGTGCTGATCTCTGTTAGCCAACAACACCACAGTGTTCTGTAATGCATCTGAATTTGGATTCATCAGTGTTGCATTCTTGTCTATACGTTGAAGCATTATCAGCATGTCCATATCAGGTGGTGCATAGCCACCCATACATACACGGAATGTGTCTGTTTGTGCCTCGATATTTCTGTATTTGTTAGCTGCACTCCTTTGGGACTAAAGAGGTCTGTTCTTGCTTTGGGAGGCTTTCATATTGAGGTGTGCATGGTAGCGGAGTCACTATCTCCACCTCAAATCTTTCCCTAAAAAGTTGTGCTGTTGAGCTCCATTCTCAGGTGATCATGATGCCCTTTCTTGCTGCTGTAGTCCTGGGTGAATGTGCAAGCTTGAAGGGAAGCCTCACAGTTCTCTTTATTTCTCCACCTGTTAGTTCCTTTCTCTCTAGCTGTGGAGCCCCTACGTTTTGGGTACTCTGTTCATTTTGGTCCCCTCTGTAGCTGCCAGGACAGTCCTCCTGTTTGGCCCTAGCCTGTGCTTTCATTTCATTCAGAGCAGGTACTCTGATGGGCACCCTTCTCACTCTTTCACAAGACCTCCAGAAACTCCTGCTGACTCCTTCAGACACCACTCTAACTTAGAGGGACTAGCATTAGATGACTTTTTGTCAGTCCTCTCCAGGATCTGCCACTCTCTGGGTCCTTGGTTTTCATCTCTTAGCATATTCTCACCCATCCAGGGGTGCTTAAAACGCCTTTAGTGGAGGTAGCAGACCATTTGCAGGCCACAACCAGTTTTTACTTTATGCATTTTTTAAGATTGTAATCATTATTTTGCACTGAATATCAATTTTCTTTTTCTTTTTTTCACTTAAAACATTTTTTTTAATTAAAGAAAAGGTTAGTGATTCCAAAAATCGTGATCATAAGCCTTGATATTCATCACAATATTTGTTGTTGTAGTTTACTTAATATTTTAGGGCACAAGTGCACGAAATTGTTGAACATGTGTAAAGATTCGTCCTTGGAAGTTGTTTTATCTTTTGTCTTATGTTTTATCTCATATCTTTTTATAATTTTTTTTAGATGCATGGCATCCGCTATCAAAGATGCTGGAATTTCCCCAGAAGATATAGGCCACATTAATGCACATGCCACATCAACACCACTAGGTGATGCTGCTGAGAACCAAGCTATCAAGAGGCTATTTGGAGAACATGCCTACTCCCTCGCTGTGTCTGCCACCAAGGGGGCAACAGGCCATCTGCTCGGTGCAGCGGGGGCTATCGAGGCTGCTTTCACCGTTCTGTCCTGCTACCACGGCACCTTCCCACCCACCCTCAACCTGGACAAGACAGCCCCAGAGTTTGATCTGAATTATGTGCCACTCGTAGCACAAAAGTGGGACAATGAGAGAAGGCGAATCGCTCTCAGTAATTCCTTTGGCTTTGGTGGCACTAATGCCTCCCTGTGTTTTGGAAATGTATAGGTTGTTTCTGCTTGCTCTTGGTTTGTAACTGTTGAAGTGCCCGTTGGTGGCGGTACTTGCGGGCATTGGCACAAAATGACAGTGCCCCCTCAAGTACCTCGATTGTAGCCCAAATCTAAGCCATGAGACTTGGGTATCAGAAGATCATATGCATCAATCGATCAGGATTTATAAAGGACGGCTAGTCACCCAATGGGGTATCCAGGCGCTTGATATGCATAGATCCAAAGTATCTTACTGCCTCACTTAAGTTGGTTTGTACATCACTTCCATTTGTATTTCATCCTATGTTACTTTATAAGGCCACACCATGTCAATTTTCTAGTTCGGGGAATATGGCTGTGCACAGTATCAGGTGTGTGAGGTACAGATAAGTAGTTCTCCAGTTGTGGTTGACACTGACTGTTGGTGAAATGCCGCAATGTATTCATGTTACGATTTAGAACAGCAGTTATACAAGGCTTCTCCCAAGAGATGGGGAGCTATAGACATTGGGTGTGTGAGTACATGGGTTCTGTGATGCTTATGATTGGCTACTGTAGACGTAGATCTTCTAGCAGGGCGGTGTTGCTCCTTTGCTGTAGACCCAGATGCCTGTAAGCAAGCAAGAGTCATGGGTTACCATTGAGTATATAAAACACATGTTCAGATGTCCTTTCAACTCTCCAAGCTGCTATCAATTGTCCATATATGTAGTAGGGAGTATTTCCATCTTGGACCTCTTGAAATCCCTCCAGACTTCCCAGAGACTTCTGCGTGTGGGTCGGACTCCTCCCACACATTCCATTGGCCTTTGCGTGTGGCTTTCGATAATGAAAGCACGCAAATGGCCAAAGACGGGTGCATGTCCCGCCTTTCCTCTAAACGTTTACTCCCATGGCCTATGGTTCTCGGGAGCGAGCGGAGGAGCAGCGGCGCGCAGTGTGCCAGCTGCATTCCAGGATTGGGTTACTTTCACTAACGTGTCAGGAGGTGTCATGCTCTCTGTCCCATCGCGGGGGTCGGAGTTACTCTGGATCAATGGACAATCGCAGAGGTGGCGATTTACATTTCGCAAAATCAGAGGAGGGTGATCCAAATAAAGCGCACATAATGTGACGATTCCAGTCATTAGCAGTGTTTTCATTGACGTGACAGCAGCGCGGACCAGTGAGACCACACGCAGGTCTCGGACTGGCCTTTCATGTTTGAGCTAGCTTAGTGCTCGCCTGAGATCAAAGCCGCAGATAAGTGTAAGCAGCATCCATTGACAGGCTTCCTGCGGGAGCAGGAACAGGCTGGGAGGGACATGTCACCTTAATATCCTGACAGCCTCACCTTGCGCTCGCTCCGAGGACCTCAGCCCCAGCTGTTGCCGCCGGGCCAGGCCCTGTGGTTCGGGCTGGAGGCGGGGCCTCGGGGCTCCGCCCGGCGCAAGCGCGCTCACTGGATCCCAGGCGCCCGGCGCACGCTGTCTCCCCAGACCTGCCACAGCGCTGCGGGCCGCTCCCGGTCAGGACTTGTTGCCATGTCTGGACACTGGGCAGGAGGGCGCCGGAGCAGCAGTGCGCCTGCTTCTAGAGTTGTGATCTGCTGCGAAGGTATGGCGCCCCAGTGTCTGTCCGATGGTGTGCTTCTGCAGAAAAAGCTCACGCATAACAGTTCCATAGGAAAAAATGTTTTCGGAATGTTTAATTTGTTTGATTTTTGTAAAGCAGCAGAGTGCTGTGCATTTAACGACTGAGTTTACTGCAGAATTGGATCCATGCTGCCATGTCTGGACACTGGGCAGGAGGGCGCCGGGGCAGCAGTGCGTCCACTGCTAGAGCCGGGATCCACTGCGAAGGTATGGCGCCACAGTGTCTGTCCGATGGTGTGCTTCTGCTTCCCTGCCCACAACAGCAAGGCTTCAAACATGCAGCCTTCTTTTTTTTTAATGTTGTAAACCATTTGTTCTGCAGAAAAAGCTCGTGCATAACAGATCCATAGTAAAATACATTTTCGGGATGTTTTATTTATGTTTGATTTTTGTAAAGCAGCACAGCGTGGTGTATTTAACAACAGATTTTACTGAAGAATTAGGTCCATGCTGTTTATTTTACAGTATCAGATTTGCTTGACTCCTGGGACGAGAATGGGATTATTAGTGGGATGCATTTTCATGCAGGGTCTACGGCAGGCAAAATCGATTTTGACTTTTCAGAACAACGTTTTTGTTTGTGCTGTGTTTTCCTTTTTAGGTCTCGTCTGGCGTTAGCAGTGCTTATGCGCTGCTCTCGCCATGGCAAGAGCCTTTTGGAATCGATACGATTCCGATGTGCACCCGGTGGGGCAGAAGTTGTGCACGCAGGGCTGGATGCTTCACTGGCGGCGTGACACTCAGGGGACTTTTTTTTTGGGGCTCGGCTGCGCGACTCCAGAAGGCGGACTCGACACAAATGTTACTGCCTGTAAACGATTCTTGTCATTTTAGCTTTAATTTGGTTACTACAGTCCGCCCTACCTTCCAAAATGAGTTTGCTGTAAATATAAAAGTAGGAAGCCGTTTAGGCTTTATTTGTTCCCAGCCATCTGGGAAATCCACTTGTCTGTTTACTTTGAAATTATTTTTAGGATGTATAATTTATTTATTAACAGGGGCTCCCATGAGACTGTCCGCAATCAGTGTTTTTAACAATATGGACCATTTATATATATTTTATATATGAGTAGCGAGTCCACGCATTTCTCATTAAAAGTGTCTTGAATCGCTGCACCCATCATATTTAAGATTATTTTCTTGCAGGACAATTTGTGCAAATAGTAATAGAATAAAATAGCCGCTATTTGTCCACAGTAATACTCTATATACTGGAAAACAGAAAAAATATGATACACTACGGTATAGCCGAAGAGCTTTATTTGTTTTTTGGGATCGGAAAATACACTTAAATCGGTTGACTAATACATCGATTTGTCTGCAATTTTTTGTGTCCGACTAAAGGTTTCAGTCCCTTTTTGTAATTTGGCTTCTATGGTGTCTATTTTTCTCGCCCATCCCGGTTTGTGACGCAGGGGTAAAATAAGTGTCTGGAATTTATTTTATAGAGGGCCGCAAAAAGAACAAGCATTGGCATAGCCAATAGGTCTCGCCTTTGGGGCCTTATAAGTGTTTAGCCAGAGCTATTGACTTTGCCAATGTTTTCAAGCTGTGCTGTAGAGAAGTGTGGCTGCTGTGCTGCATGTTGAAAAGTTATAATAAAAAAGTGTCAGAACCATTTTTGTTACCGTATATATGACCAAGAAGGCATTATGTACAACTGAACGACCATATTAAAAAAAGTATTTACAATAAAAAAAGTCCTCAGTTTTTTTGTTCTTGCAATGCTGGCAACTTGTTTCTGCCTATTCCAATGGTTGTCTGTTAAAGCTTTTTTTTTTGAGGGGGCATAAACAATCGGGGGATGAAGGTTGGGAACTAGTACCTGTATTATAACACTAGCAGCGGCCAGACGCTAGGGAAGAATCAACATATGCCAGATTTCAAGAGCAGGCTGAGGGGGTGCTGAGTGATGCTGACTTGGTAGTGGTGGTGGTGGCGGTGACTGGTGCGGAGACGATGCTGAGGTGATGCTGAATGATACTCGGGTCTTTCTGAGTGGCGCTGAGTGATGCTGTGGTGGCGCTGAGTGATGCGCGCTGCCTCAGGCGAGACCTAAAAATGAATGTGTCCTCGTGCAACATAACTGGTCCTTATGTAAAGTGCTCCAAAACCTTTTGGTCAAGTTTGCGCTATAAAGTGGACGGGGCTTAGAAAAGGGGGCGGAAAGGGAAGAGATTGACATTGAAACGGAAAGACAAGGGAACGACTGAGGAAAGTAACTAAACAAGGAAAGTAAAGCAAGGAGAGAGTCAACGCGATACAGAAAGAGAAGCGACAGGATTACAACAGATAAAATGAGGAAAGAGGAAGGGCTGCAAAGGTATAAGTATAAGAAAAGGAAGAAGAACGAGAACATGAAAACACAACCAATTGAAGCAATAGAGCAAATGTGTGAGACAATTGAAACCTCGCGCTGCAGCGGGAGAGAGAGGCGGAGGGGTTCACCCGCGAGTGGTGCGCACGCGCTGGATAGAGCAGTACTCCCTTCTCTAACAACAAATCCTCTCTGGAGTAGGATGATCTATGCTCACCTGGCAGGGAGGTAAATCTCTCTCTCCCGGGGAGACCCACTCTCCCTCCGGTGGGATTTTTTAGACATCTGGGGTAGCTCTATCCACACAGGCATCTAAACTGTTTGCAGAGTGACACTTTTCTGCCCATTGGTGCGCTCCCTCGAAGCAACACCATTGTGAAAAGTGGATATGAGTACACATTTTCCGGTTTCACACACCCTGCCTCTCAAGTTATTGCACACACCTTCTAAACTGTGCCACTAACATTAAAGAAGGAACTGTCAGAAAGCTCCTGCTACAAACGATCGATGAATTAAATATTTAGGGGGCAAATTTCCGATCATACACATCGCAACAAGCTTCCTCAAAACTAACTTTTTTCAAATTACTTTTAGGAGGAAACATGCACATATAACGTATTTTAGCAATTGATTCGACTTTCATTCAGCAATGATTTGTCTGAATCAGAAAGTAATACAAGATCTCCCATTTTAGTCGGGCGTGTGTAATGTCCACCCGGCACTCGTTCTCAAATCTTCAGCACTACTTAAATATGTGGCCTCTTGCTGCAAAACACTAAGTTTTGGGATCTTACCATTACTCTGCCTATATTATACGATACGATTCCTGAATGTAAACACAAAATGCACAGTCCCACACAATTTCAGAACCGTGAGCAGTCTGCGCATTACAGGTTGGAATCACAGCAGTACTGAATCATCCTTTCAACCCCACAGCTGAAAGACTCACTTCACAACCAGAACGGTATTTTGCACATAAACAGTTTGCCAAAAATGTAGGCTCAGTGTGCAGTCTACACAGTCACAGGTTCAAATCCTTGTAAGGTAGATTCGCCCTTTCAACAGCACAGTCAAGAGGCTGACCAGAAAAGCATACAACATGTTGCCCATCGGAAAGGTGAAAATATTATATCTGACAATAGCCTGTAAATCCCAGGTTCATATCCCAGCAGTTTCCCTCTTTCACCGTCCACGATGGGGTAAATACGAGTAACAACTAGGGGGAGTGGGAACATAGCAACACCTTTTATTTACGGAGCTAAAAAAGCTTACACGTGGCAAAAAGTACTAACAAAATACACTATTCTTTTTAAATAAAGCGCACATAACCCAGCCACCATGTATGATCTTGGCCAAATCATTTTATGCTCGACCGTAGTTCCATAACGTTATCTGCCTACATCGGTAAAGAATGGGAAAAGCAAAAATTCAACAAAAAGCGCTTCGAAAATGATAAACAGTTTATGAAGAGAGCAAGAATATACAGGGAGGCTACAGCAGGAGGCGAGAGGAAGAAAGGTGAGAAAGAAGGCGAGAAATGAAACAAGCGGGCGTGGCTCGCGCTGACGAGAGGAGGAGGAGGCGGCAGCAGGGGGAGGGGAGAGAGGAGGGGGTCTGTGCCTGTTTCCCTTGTGGGAGCGAGCACGAACCATATGGTTTCAAAGCTCGCTCCCGCAAGGGAATCGCCAAATGTGCCATTGAAGGCAATGCAACGCATGCACGTTTTTGGGACAAAAACCGTAGCGATGGCTACAGGTCTTTTTCCTATGCAGCACATGCGCGCTGCGTAGGCGAGAACTAAAATCGTTTACATCCTTTTTTGTGCTACTAAAAATGGGTGAAGTTATAGGAAGCTGCTCTGGAGATTTTCAACGTTAATTTTAAGGTTTTAATAGCAAAGTAATGACCTATTTATTTGTTTGTATTTTTGTGTATGAACTCACGTTTGCCTTGTTTGTGTGTGTCTACTTCCTCTTTTATATACGTTTCATAATGCAGTTTTGCAGCCTGTCCGTTCCTGTAATTACCAGGTGTTATTACTCAACTTAAGAATACTGAGATCCGAAAGAAGGGGCTTTTCAGAAACTGCTTCTTTTCACTCTCCCTCCTCTACCTCTTTCTCCTCTGACTCGTTCTCTGCCTCCTGTCTTTTCCGCCTTTCTTCCCACTTCTTTGTCCCTCTGCTCTTCTTGTCGCCAACCTCTTCTCTCTTCCTCACTTTATGCCTCTTGCTCCTTCTTCCTATCTGTCTCGTCCCCTCATTTCCTCTGCCTCTCCGCCTCGTTTCCTCTGCCTCTCCTCCGCCCTGTTTCGGAGTCTCACACCCTCTCCCTGTGTGTGTCTGACTAAGCCCTGCCTTCCAGCGCAGCACGGGCTCTCCTCTCCTGTGCCCACTCCCCCTGTCCACCCCAGGCATGTCTGAGAGAGAGGGAGAGCGCAGGAAGGGAGGGGGTGGAATGCACTGTGTGTGAGAGTGATTCACCTCTCAGAGGTGGGGCTCTGAGAACAATGCAGGCCTCCTGGTGCAGGCAGCCACGGATCATCCGGGAACTCAGGGCACAGTGCCTCTTGCCACTACCCCAATCTGTGCAGGCACTTACTGAGCGGCAAAACAATGAGCAGGAGTAGCAGACATTGTGAGGGTGAGACAGGGGAGGGGGGCTGCACACAACACAATCCGACGAGCTGAACGGGACAAACAACAGCAGCGCCAGAGTGAATTATTTAGAAGTGACCCATGTGATTACACTAGAAGCTATGCACCTCTGGCTCAGCTCTATGCGCTACCTATTGCCTCATTCAGAAGAGGTTGGTGCTGCATAGATTACTGGGCTTGTGTTGTCTCAGCTGGCCGATCAGTGCATGGGATGAAGCCACTGGGTCTGTAGGCTCGCAAGCCCTCTGTGTGTTCTGGGGCCTAGAAGTGAAAGGAGTATAGGGGAACGCCTGGGTAGTCTGAGACCAGGGCTGGGGCAGTGTCAGTCAACTGGGATGCATGTTGCAGGACCCAGCAGGCCAGTCTGTTGTGGCCGCTTGCCTGTTGTATGGCCAGGCCCTCGCCTTAATGTCCAACCGCCCTTTTGCCCCTCCCCACACTACGAGACTTCAATGTGCTGCTCAGGGGTAATTTTGTTGCATTTAGTTACAGAATAGCCAAGAGACCCTCCTTCAAAGACCGCCTGGAAAACGAGGCACACAACAGCAAAGAGCTCTTCAGCATCGTAAAGGAACTCTCCAACCCCAGCGCCAACGCGAACGACATACCGCCCTCACAAGAACTGTGCAACTCACTAGCCATCTCCTTCCACCGCAAGATTGCTGACATCCATGACCGCTTCAACACCATGACCGCCCGACTACGCCAGACCCCACCTCCCCTGTGAACACCACCAGCGCCAACCGCCTGACCTCCTGGTCCAACGTCAATGACGACGACACATGCAAGGTCATGAACTCCATCCACTCAGGATCTCCGTCAGACCCGTGCCCACACCACATATTCAACAAAGCAGACGCTGCCATCGCACCCCAACTATGGAAGATCATCAACATCTCCTTCGAAACAGCGTCATTCCCGGAAAGCTGGAAACACGTTGAAATCAACGCCCTCCTCAAAAAGCCCAAGGCAGACCCCAAGGACCTCAAGAACTTCCGTCCCATCTCCCTGCTCCCGTTCCCGGCTAAGGTCATCGAGAAAATCGGCAACATGCAACTGGCCCGCCACCTGGAAGACACAACATCTTGGACCTGTCCCAGTCCCGGTTCAGACGAAACCAGAGCACCGAGACAGCCCTCATCCCCGCCACAGACGACACCAGGCGCCAACTAGACAACGGCGAAACATCAGCCCTCATCCTCCTGGACCTGTCAGCCGCCTTCGGCACGGTCTGCCATCGCACTCTAAAGACACGCCTCCTAGAAGCCAGAATCCAAGAGGAGGCCCTTGACTAGACCACTTCCTTCCTCTCCGGCAGAACCCAGAGCGTCCGCCTCCCGCTCTTCCGATCCGAGGCCACCGACATCATCTGCGGCGTCCCCTAGGGCTCATCCCTCAGCCCGACGCTGTTCAACGTCTACATGGCCCCCCTCGCACAAGTGGCCCACCAACAATCTGCCAACAATCTGCCAGTCACTCCTAGTAAATGATTGCACTTTTTTTTTTTTTTTTTAAACCTTTATTGTGACATAAGGCAAATACAATTGCAGGCCAGCAAGAGCACAGCCGGCCATTATCACAGAGACGGTCAATGCAAATCAATAAGTCAAAACACATACATCCCGCCTCCTCAATTCCACATCAACACCCAGGATACTGTCGCACCATAGTGGTACCAGGATAAGAGAGGTTTTTTTTTTTTTTTAAAGTTCAGAGATAGAACAGGATCCGATGTCATACAATCTAGTAACACCAGAGGTAGGGGACATCACAAATCAGGATATGCACATTCGGGACCACTGCAGGCGGGGCGCAGGCACTAACGCGCATTAAACAGGATAGACAACAAATAGTACATTACGCCCCCCAATGCAGCACACGCCCGCCGTACCTAAAAAGGAACTATTATAACATCCCCCATACTGGCTTGAGACATAAGAACATCCGGCAAGCCACCTACTACTCGGAATCCCAAAGATAAGAAAAAGAAAGAAAGGAAAGAAAAAGCCAAGCAGAGCAAGAGAGAAAAAGAGGCCCTAGAGACTGAAAAAGGGAAAGAAAAACAGAGAATACCCCCCACCCTGCACCCCTGCCTCCGGCTACGGCCTCCCCCTCAGCAGAGTGCCTGTCGCCCATTTTATGAAACCCGAGATTTAGAAGAGAGAGAAAAGAAACTACCACCCACCTAGACTAAAAGAGGAACCCAAGCGAGGGAAGAAAAGAAAGAAATGAAAAACGGAGGGGAGCCCTCCAGCAGTCCCCCGGCCTCTCCCTCTGCAAATAACGTATGCGGACAGGACGTAAAACACCTCCGCTAAAAGCAGCACAATAGAACAGTGCACTAGGCACAGGATCAGCCCAGCATGGCAACAAAGAAGACAATATGCCACACATCCCCCATAAACCCGCAAGCAGGAAGTATCGAGACGGAGGAAACATAATTTATCCTTGTCCTGTCCTGCGCATACCACGATGGCCCACCAAATTGTCGCACTCCAAATCCGCAATCGTAAGGAATAGGAATATCAGAGCAAACCCAGACAGCAGCAATTCTGTAGTGCTGCGATGCGATCGGACCTCATCCGAGCCCGTTTCCTGCCAGCGTGATGGACCCAATCTGACGCAATAACATGACTGCCACATCGCAATCGGCAAAGCAGAGCAGGGAAAGATCGTCACATTGTCAAAACGTGGTTGGAGCAGAACCAGAGATACCAACAGCATGGCGTGGAAAGAAAGTCCATCGCTCGGTTCCGAGCAGGAGCCCACGGATAGTTCTAGATCACGAATGTCACCAACTGGAGATGGCGCGAGAGCCCGTGTCCCGGATTCTGGGATATCAGTAGCCGGCGCCATATTGTCACGTCTGGGTAAGAAGTGAAGCATCCCACTGTGCGCCCACGAACCACCCGGGCTCATTAGTTCCGCCACAAAGACAACATCATCCAGCTTATCACCCAGTGAACGGGCATCCTGCTCCAAGGTATCGCGAAGGTCAGCTAGGGCAGCAAGGAGATCGCCAAGATGTAGTTCTGCTACGTGCCCCGTTCTGCCAAGCTCCCTTCCTCCATAGGATGCAAATCAGGTCGGGACTCGGTTTCACGGATGCAGCACTCTGCTCCCCTCGCTACGTTCCGAGGAAGCACAATCCTAGATCGGGGCCGGGGCACGCGCAGCAGGGCATCAGGCGTCATGGTATCACCAGCAGGGCACCCAAACAGTGGAGACGTAGCCAAAACACAGCCGCCGAGGGAGTCCGCGCAATTAAACGCGGCCGGGCTCAAATTCGGGATTCTCCCGCAATTCGCGGGACGGGTCTCACCACGGTCCCCGGCGGCAAGCGAGCAAAGTTCCCAAAAAAGCACAAACGACTCAGGGGAACATGAAGGGTCGATCTCTAACTCATGCCCCCAATCAGCTGAGCGAGCGATCCGAAAATCGGCCGGTCCGATTCGATCCGGAGCCGACCGGCCCCTCACTGCAGCTGGTGGCCGTTGTTGTTCAATTGATGGCCGGTCCTGCAGTCCAGATGAGTCCCCGGTCTTCAAGCTGCCTCGGGCCGCAAACGCCGCTGTCCGTTTCTCCCCGTGTGGAGGTGGTACAAACCTCAGGGACGCGCCATCGAGTACCGGAGCTGCTCCTGCGCCCGTGTGTGCCCTTCCGAATCAGGATATCAGGCAGAAGGCGCCCTCAGGAGGAGATGGTACACGGAGCCGGGGGACTGGGCGGCCATCTTCGACGCCGGCTTGGCTCCTCCCCGATTGCACCTTTTGTGATGTGTGATTTGTCACACACTAGATAGTTTTCTCACCCCTTGGATACATATGCGCATTTTGCTCCGCATGTGTTACCAAAAGGCTCTGGAGACGGGAAAACTAATGAACTCAACATCATCTCCTACGCCGATGACACCCAGCTCATCCTCTCCCTCTCCAAGGACCTTCACACTGCCAAAACCAACCTCCATGAGGGAATGAAGGCCGTCGCCGACTGGATGAAGAACAGCCGCCTGAAGCTGAACTCGGACAAGACGGAGGTACTCATCCTCGGACCCACCCCCTCAGCCTTGGACAACTCCTGGTGGCCGACCACACTGGGAACAGCACGGACACCCACCGACCATGCACGCAACCTAGGATTCATCCTCGCCTCCTTCCTCTCCATGTCTAAACATGTCAATGCCGTCTCCTCCTCCTGCTACAATACCCTCCGCAGGATCTACAAGTGGATCCCGACCGAAACAAGAAGAACTGTGACACAGGCCCTCGTCAGCAGCAGACTGGACTACGGCAACGCACTCTACGCAAGAATCCCAGCCAAACACCTACGACGACTACAACGCATCCAAAACGCCTCCGCCCGACTGATCGTCAACGTCCCCCGCCGCAGCCACATCACCCCCCACCAGAGAGACCTGCACTGGCTCCCTGTCGACAAGAGGATCACCTTCAAGCTCCTCACCCACGCACACAAAGCACTCCACAACGCCGGTCCAGCTTACCTGAACAGCAGACTCTGCTTCTACACCTCCTCCCGCCAGCTCCGCTCGCCCTCGCCGCTGTCCCCCGCATCCAACGAACAACCTCTGGTGGCAGATCCTTCTCCTTCCTCGCCGCCAAGACCTGGACCACCCTTCCTACTCACCTACAGCAGACCCAAGACCTACTCGCCTTCAGAAGACTCCTCAAGTCCTGGCTCTTCGAGCAGTAGCGGCACCCCCCTCCCCTCAGCGCCTTGAGACCCTCACGGGTAAGTAGCGCGCTTTACATGCACTCTGATTGATTGATTGATTGATTGAGATCTCTACACCACTGCTGCAGGAAGGTGGTGCCCTGTCTGAAAGTCATGATTGGCGTTTGAGCCATGAGTAAGGAGCGGGACCCAGTTTCTTTAAAATATACCCTGTTCTACACCCCTCTTCCCCCTCCGGAACACTGCTCAGCCCCGACAGGGAGAGGGGAAGTCGCTCATCTAGTTTTCACCTTGAAGTCACCAACAGTTGACAGCAGTGCTTTATCTGGGCCGGTACTGAGAACCGGAGCTTTTTACGTTTCGCCCTGGCGTTGCAACTGCGTAGCAGTTGCTCCGCCCAGGGCGAAATCTCATGATCCTACATATGGGCTTTGGTCCCGCCTCTGTCTCCCATTGGCTAGCTCCTTAAATGGAGGCTAGCCATTGGGAGACAGAGGCTGTCAATCACGCTTTCCCCTGAAAACGCGATTCGGGGGCGTTTCCGTGTCTTTTTTTAAGTCACGCCCTCTCCTCTTCCCATTGGCTGGAATTTTACCTTCCAGCCAATGGGAAGGGGAGAGCACGAAAAACACGCCCCCGAATCTGCCGGCCCGGGACACCCCCGTGACGTCATTTCCCGGGCCGCGCTGTGATAGGCTGCCGGCCCGGGACCTGACTTGTTATTTCTTTGAAAACGTTCTCGAACACTAGGCACTGTGCCTAATCATAGCGGGTCATGCTGTGAAGGTTAATTATTAATGAGAAACAGCGTCTTGTCTTAAATTAGACACTATTCGTATTCGAGCTATAATTAAAACACAATCCTTTTCAGAGTATATTTGCAGTGTTCCTGGGAGTCTGCTGCACGAGCTAGTGGACAGATGACTTCATTTGTGGTTTCCAAGTTCCAATTAGACGATTGGGTCCGTCAGTAGAGGAGGTTTTAGTTACTCTGAAGGCAGGAGACGGAAACTTCCTATCCGGCGCGGCCCGGCCAGGCTGTGTCTCCTCTAACGCCGGGGAAAATCGAAATAGGACACATTAGCAGCTGGGGCGTGAGGGGAAAATCACGACAGCTTCGCAGTTCTTGGCGGTTCCCAGTGCATCCATGAGAAATAAAGTGAACGTGTTCGTCACTCCAGTGTCAAAAAAAGTCCTCCTTTTCAACTGAAAGAGGCCACACTTGGGAGTGAGGATGTATGTGTGTGTAGTGGGGTGTAAATTGTACTGTTAAGAGCTGCATCTCCAGCTACCCAATGCCATTTAATTGTATTTATGTTGAGGATGCAGCTTATAATGTATGTTTCTATTTGTGTTTGTTTTAATTCGTGCCATAGTAAGGCGTTGGTGTCGGCATAGGGCACAGTAGGTTATGTCTGCCAGTGGAATGCGGCTCAGGTGTATGTGCAGTTCTGCATTCGTTTGCGTATAACACTCTTTATCTTCAGTCTGCCCTAGTCCCCCGCACAAAACACTGCTTGTCTACTTTTCAGGTCAGCCCTCTTTGCCCCAGCACAATATTACCCATAGTCAGGGCCACCGGAATTATGCGAAAGAGGAGGGCACACTTTTATGTGGCAGAATTCGCCGGATTATGCTGTAAGAAAAAGCTAGTTATGCCTCATAACGCGGCCCGTTTCGAGGCAGCAGAACTTCACAATTGTGCCATTTTCACATATGAAAATACCGTATTGTCAAAGTTTCCACCTCATTAATGGAAAATGCAACAAATGCGCTAAAATCCATAATTATGTGGAAAATTCCGCTGCCGGTAGAGTCGCAGTTTCGGTGGCCCGCTCATAGTGCACCAGACCCTCTCATACCAGTTTGTACCCTCCCCGCACTCCTCAGTGGGCAGCAGGGCCATCAGTACCCGCGCCGGCGCCCGTTCGTTTCCGTCTCTCAGACACCATTCCACTCCTCGCAGCAGCTGTGAGGTGGGGGTGGCACAGCTGGATCCCACAGAAGCACGACCGACACCAGGGAGTGTTCTAATTATTACATATCAAGGGCGCGCGGCACGTGGCGGCGATCAGTGAGTGACGCACTCGAGAGCCAAAAGGGACCCAGGAGTTCAGCTGTGCTGCCCCCGCTTCCCTCTTATCCCGATGACACCCCGTATATGCAATACACAGTCTTTACTGGCACGACAAGTCTCAGGAGCGTTGGCACTTTTCTTCAGGCTGTTTCCTGATAATTCTGAGTTATAATTAAGCGTCTTCACGCTTCTGGCGACGTGAAGAGACATGTTGACCCCCAAAAGAGAGAAATCCGTTGTCTATATCCCTGCTCCCCTCTACTTGATGTGCATTTGTACACACAGATAGAAAGATTGGATGCATATCAAAAGTTTAGGTACGCCTGAGTTTAGCTAAAGAGAAACATTGATTTGTTGTTTACCCAAAATGGACCTCTTCGTAGTTGCAATTGGAGTTCCCATGCACAGGAAGATACTACTTAGTCAGCAACAGTGTACCCGGCTCTACACATTGATTAGCATCACCCAATGCAACAGCAGTGCCTCTGTCTTCACATACACACATAGAATAGGTATACCAAAGAGAGAAAGTGACCATTCGGCTAGATTCAACCAAAATATGACTACAGCACGATTTCTACATACATTATAGACAGGCACCTGAGACCCCACCTGCATATGATCAACATATAACGTTTTTTATAAGAATGACAATAGATTCAGGGTCAGACAAAAATCAAATAAGAGAGCCCTTAATAATGTGTGTGTGTGTGGCATTTGCGAGAGATTAAGCTATTGACATTGTAAATGACAATGCCATTTATTTATCTGTTTTCAAAACCAACACATAAATAAAAATGTTGTCATTTACAATGCCAATAGCTCTAACTTTTGCAAAGGCGAAACCGTTGCATTGTAAATGCTTGTTTATTTTGAGAGGGAGAGTACCAGAGCTTCTCAAGGGTGACGTAACGCTAGTACTTTGAGAGCATCGGCACTCATCAGAAACAAGCAGATACTCGCATCTTTTTTTTTTTTAAGTTCAAGGCTGGTTGACAAGGCAGCTCGCTGGCATAATACGCGTGCTCCGGAGGTATTGTGTGTCCTCTGAGGGTCACATAATCTATTCCGCACTAAATTAGGTAAGCAAGCGCCGGTGAACCGTGTGAAGCCTGAAATAAAACATGAGTGCCGTGAACCGCGCTAAGGCTAAACAAGCATTGAAAATGCAATAGGTCTCGCCTTTGATTAAGTTAAAGCCATTTGCTTTGCTAATGGTATTGTATAGCAAAGCAAATAGCTTTAACTTAATGAAAGGCGAGACCTATTGCATTTTTATTGCTTGTTGTATTTTGAGTTTTGAGTTCGATGCCTTCGGAATCAACTGTTGTGTGTCCAATATCCTGCACTCGTTCTGCCTGCAGTCCAGCTACAAATTTACAGTTTCTTTCAGCTTTGCCTTCTTGGCGTTACTTAGTCAGAATTGCATTTGGACTTGCGATTGCGCTGTGAAAGTTGGTCTGTAAGTCCATTTTGTCGAGCAGTATGCTTTTGTTTCAAAATGAGTTTTCATGTTCTAGAGACTGGGTGTGACTCCCCTGATGGGTGGCTGACAATCTGCCAGTCACTCCTAGTAAATGATTGCACCTTTTGTGATGTGTGATTTGTTACACACTAGATAGTTTTCTCCCCCCCCCCCTTGTATACATATTTGCATTTTGCTCCGCATGTGTTACCAAAAGGCTCTGGAGACGGGAAAACTAATGAAGAGATGCGAGAGTTTGGCCAAGTGGTTGGGATTCCCGGGTTTCAGCTGCATTGTGTTGTGAGCTCACAGGCATGTTGTAAAACAAACACACTTGGGGTGGAATTCGTTAAGTACATGTGCTTACTTCCCAGGCAGCAGTCTGTCTCTGGCCTCAGAATGTCATGTTACGTGTGTTTTTTTGCATACTCCGGAGGTGGCAGCTGTTCCTTATTCTGGGGCAGGCTGCCTCCCGGGTTATAATTCAACCCTGTGCATAAAACGGGCAGTTTTATTGTCAGGTTGTATCCTCGCGAGGCTTGTTGCGCGTGCACCACAAACCCCAACGTCTGCCCGCTATGCTTTCCTTGCACCCCTCGTTTGTGGTGGCCTCCTGTGTGGGGAGATGAGGGGAGGGAGGATTTACATATCCTTTTATTGCAGTATTTTCCTTGTACCTGTGTTTGGTACTCTTTTGTAACATGCCCACGCCACTTTTCTCTTGTAACACACTGTTTGCTACCTCTCACATTTTGTTTGTTTTTGATACTTGCACAAGTGCCACCATTGCCTACGTAACGTTTGTTCTTGTGCCTCAGTGTCTAGCATATATTGCAGTATATTCCCTCTAATTAGGTTTCGCCTGTCGAAAGCTGCGCACCGCGCAGCTTTTCGGCGCAGGTGAAATCTGATGTCAACAGTATGTGGCTTGGTCACCGCCCCTCTGTCCCATTGGCTAGCTCCATAAATGGAGGCTAGCCATTGGAACAGAGATCTGTCCGTCAATTGCGGAGCAGATTCGGGGGCGTTCCGGCCATTTTTACTCATCCTGCCCCTTCTGACAACGTCATGCGGCGGTGGGCGTGTTTATTTTTTATTTTTTCGTGTCGGCCTGGAGTTGGATGCAAGATTTAAGTTCCCACGAAGCGATCAGGTAAGGAGCATTTTCTTTCTAATCTCCTTTCCCGCCCCCCCTCCCGCTGTCCGTGTCTCCTTTCCCGCCCCCCTCCCGCTGTCTGTGTCTCCTTTCCCGCCTCCCGCTGACCGTGTCTCCTTTCCCGCCCCCCCTCCCGCTGACCGTGTCTCCTTTCCCGCCCCCCACTCCCGCTGACCGTGTCTCCTTTCCCGCCCCCCCTCCCGCTGACCGTGTCTCCTTTCCCGCCCCCCCTCCCGCTGACGGTGTCTCCTTTCCCGTCCCGCTGACCGTGTCTCCTTTCCTGCCCCCCACTCCCGCTGACCGTGTCTCCTTTCCCGCTCCCGCTGACCGTGTCTCCTTTCCCGCCCCCCCCCTCCTGCTAACCGTGTCTCCTTTCCCGCCCCCCCCCCCCTATTGTATGCTGGTGGCCTAGACACCACTTGTGCAACAAGGAGAGCACAACAGTTTCTTCTCTGGGGGAAATTCCGAAAGGTACACCCACCGTGAGCCACGAGCTGTGCTCATTAAAGTGTCCCCAGTGTTCCATTGGTTGCCCACAGCCCCTGCCATGTCCTGTCTTCACAGGCAGCCTGCAACAGTGTGGCTTGGCACACCTCGAGACTTCTACTTGAACAGAAATGACAATCGCAATCACACTGGTCCTGTTTACACTTTTCTCGGGAAAGAAACGCGGCGAGGACAGGTTGTATATATGGGCATTGAATAATCAATCTTTAGGACAGCCTGATAGGACGAGCACCTTCCTCTTGTACTATTTATTCCTGCTTTTCTCCGATACCTGAAAGTCTCGTTTAATGAGGATTCGGACAAAAGCGGGAGGTCGGGGGAGGGGGCAGCTATGAATGTTCTTTATTTTGGGTCTTACATTGTGGAATCGGATTCCTGTAGCGATTAGGCAGGACTACACAATTATGGGATTGAAAGATGGGGTGATTATGGCATTGAAAAGATGGCTTTTTTGCGGATTTGCGTTTTTGTTGTTGAACGTTTCTTTCCTATCCTCATTTTAAACTCTGATGCTGAAAACGGCTCAGATGATTTTGTCCGCGCAATATCTTTCATTGCAGACTGTAAAACCTATCCTCCACCCACACCAAATCCCTACCTCTTTATTCCGCTGTCAGAAATGGTTCCCTGTGCATTCATTACTCCCTATATGCCAACTGCTTTGAAGTGACCAGTGACTCGATCTTGGTAAGTCAGTGGCGCCATTGTTTCTTCAGTACAGGGGAGGCCCGGCGTGAGGCCCGGACAGACTTCGCTCTGGTGCTCTCAGTGTCATCTTTCACTCCCACTCCACCACTCCTGTGTGTTCCACCCCACCCTCCCCCCTGCCTGTCCTGCTGTCTCACTAACGTGTCCACCCTGCCTGTCCTGCTGTCTCACTAACGTGTCCACCCTGCCTGTCCTGCTGTCTCACTGTTGTGTCCACCTTGCCTGTCCTGCTGTCTCACTAACGTGTCCACCCTGCCTGTCCTGCTGTCTCACTGACGTGTCCACCCTGCCTGTCCTGCTGTCTCACTGACGAGTCCACCCCACCCTGCTTGTGCTGTAGTCTCTCTAACGTGGCCTACCCACTCTCTTCACCCTTCACTCTTGGACCTCGCACCCGTGCCCTTCTTCAAAACTGGGTGCCCTTTCACCTCTGACCGCTGTCCTCAGCCTCGTGCTGTGTGCTTACCACCACCCGCCACTTCTGCTGCCCCCTCTCAGCAGTGCCTCCTCATTTAATAGTAATCCCCTGTTTTGTAGCGCTGCGTGTGCACCTTATAGCTCCTATAATGCTACCTGGGTGTACGGGGTAAACGTATCTGTACTTGGGTGTGCCCGCACAGTGGTCTGATCTCTGCGGTCTTTAAATATGGTTTCTTTGCCTTTGATTGATCTGGTACTCCGGCCGCCTGTACGTGGTAACAGTTTGTGGTGATTGACGTATGATGCCGAGCGCGCCCCTGTTGTCAGTCATGCTTGCCTCCTTCGCGCCCCCTGCGTGCCCATGTTGTCAGTCCTGCGTGCCTCCTGCGCGCCCATTTTGTCTGTCATGCTTGCCCCCTGCGCGCCCATGTTGTCAGTCATGCTTGCCCCCTGCGCGCCCATGTTGTCTGTCATGCTTGCCCCCTGCGCGCCCATGTTGTCAGTCATGCTTGCCCCCTGCGCGCCCATGTTGTCAGTCATGCTTGCCCCCTGCGTGCCCATGTTGTCAGTCATGCTTGCCCCCTGCGTGCCCATGTTGTCAGTCATGCTTGCCCCCTGCGCGCCCATGTTGTCAGTCATACTTGCCCCCTGCGTGCCCATGTTGTCAGTCATGCTTGCCCCCTGCGCGCCCATGTTGTCAGTCATACTTGCCCCCTGCGTGCCCATGTTGTCAGTCCTGCTTGCCCCCTGCGTGCCCATGTTGTCAGTCCTGCTTGCCCCCTGCGTGCCCATGTTGTCAGTCCTGCTTGCCTCCTGCGCGCCCATGTTGTCAGTCCTGCTTGCCTCCTGCGTGCCCATGTTGTCAGTCATGCTTGCCTCCTGCGCGCGCGCGCGCGTGTGTGTGTGTGTGTGTGTGTGTGTGTGTGTGTGTGTGTGTGTGTGCAAATGCAATAGGTCTCGCATTTGTGAGAGATTAAGCTATTGGCATTGTAAATGACAATGCTATTTATTTATCTGTTATCAAAACCAACACATAAATACAAAATTTGTCATTTACAATGCCAATAGCTCTAACTTTTACAAAGGCGAAACCGTTGCATTGTAAATGCTTGTTGTACTTTGTTTTCACTTGTAACCTGCACACTTGTCACTCTGTCCTCCTGTAATGCACTGTTTGCTACCTCATGTATTTTGTTTGCTCACAATTGTCACTTTTACCTCATGTAACTTATCGTCTACTTTTGTAATTTGTTCATTTGTAATTTTCTGTTCCTATTGTGAAGCGCTCTGACGCCTTCGGGTAAAGTCAGCGCTATATAAAAACGCATAAATAAATAAAATAAATAAATAAAATACTCGAGGCAGCATCTAATAGCTGTTATTTTTCCATCACACGTATTTTCTCTGCGTGCCGCAGGCTTATAAAGCTGCACGAAGGCCGCTATGTGGTTTTGCATTGCTGCGGTGTAACTTGGAAGTGAGTCCAGAGCTGTGCTTGAGGGGTTAGAAACCTCAGAGTGGGACTGGGCCCGACACTGGACTTAATGAGGCTGCTATATATGTTCTAACGAGCAAAAACTTCATACAGGGGGCACGGTGTTAGCGGTAGCAAATGGTTACACACAGACTTGTGTTTAGCTACGTTAAAACAAACGCTGCTTGAGTTTCGCAGATTTTTTTTCCAAGTCCACGGATTTCCTTTTATACTCATCATAATCTATTTTCCACTCTGTAATTTCGTTAACAAAACCAATAGCTCTATCTAAACACTTATAAGGCCCCAAAGGCGAGACCTATTGGCTATGCCAATGCTTGTTTTTCATTGAGATCCATCTGTATCAGCTCTTGGGCAAGTTTCATAGAGGCATCAAATTGGAATGTGTAATCCTGTCCAATTTAGCTACTGATTTCTGGTTTTTGGTCTTTAAAACATAAAAAATAACAATATTAAGTACTGATATGTGGTTTATACCTCTTATTACTGTTTTGGGCTCCTGTGAAAAGAAAAGATTGAAAAACATGTTACACCACTTCTTTCCTTGCAAGACCTGCAGAAAATAATGTAGGAATCCGTTCCTAGCACATGCCAGGCAGCGTCGTGGGTGAGCTAGGTAGGTAATCCTTTGGGAAAGGTGCTCAATCAGGCAAACATCTCAACAAGTGGGCACTTTGTCTCAGAGCTTTCCCCAGTCAGATGGGCACCCCTACATCATTTCCGTCATCTGAGTTGGCGATATGCATAATTATTCAGGGAGAGGACAAACTGATTAGACATTTAGGCAATTGTGAGGTGCCAATAATAGTTTCTCTCCTTCTTTCAGGGTGTTGTTCCTTGGATTAGTAATATTTGTTGGCAGCTATAGAGAGACTATTAAAGCATGATTGCTTTGTATTGCATTTCATTTGTATATCACTTCATGCTCTTGACAAGGCCATGAAGCACTCCTGTTAGAATCTGAGTACAGTCCTGGTACCTTTTATGCATGTTAGTTAGAAGGATGTGGGTTGGAGTTTGCCTTTTCTAGAGGTGTTGGTATTTGTATGAGGCTCAAAGACGGTGATGTGCTGTGAACTGGTAGCTACACATAAGCATTATGTGATATGATGTGATGATGCTGCTTATGTTGTGCTTAACAGTTATTTTCAGTCAGTATCAATTGATTTTGTAGATGGAATAAGCCGGCTTTCTAGGTAATCATCAATTCTTCTTGCAGGAATAGAGTTCCAGTGCTGAAATGTTTGAGTACTGAAAGTGGTTCTGTCAGTTTGCAACTTAGTGATTGTCAAATGTGGAGCCGATGTAGAGTATAGTGGTCTTGTTTAATGGAAGGTGCAAAGTTTGTAGATTTTAGAGCTGATAGATATGAGAGTCACACTGGCAGTTACATTAAAAGTTCTCTGTAAATTCTGAATTAGGAAAAGAAGGCGCTTCGAAGTATAGAGCGTTGGCACAGTCAAGAAGTAAGAACACTAAGGTGATTGCTTTGACTTTTTGAGGGAAACCTAAGAATTGGAAAATTCTGCAAAGGCATCTCTACGTTTGGAAACTTGATTTAATTGTGATATGCTGGAGATTGGAGTCCACCTTCATACTCTAAGCCCCAATAGTTACTGATTGGGTTGGTGGTGGGGCTAGTGGGTTGCCAGAGTATTATTACACAAGTCTAATGTGATGCAAGTGAGATATCTTAATTTCTGGCAAGTTTAAGTACAGTTGATTAAATAGCATCCAGCGCTTCCTTTGAGAAATTGTCCTACTGTACAGCATTCACGGTCTGATAGATTTTCAAGTTTATTTATAAATTAGCTTTCATTGGCAATTGTCTGTCATGTTGCAATTCTGATTGATGACTCAGATGAGGGCCGGTAGAGGGCAAAGTTGAACATGGAATAGAAGGGGCAGTGTTCTAACCTTAAGATACACTGCCTTTGGAGTTGAATGTGTGAGAAAGAGAAATTAATAATTTTTGATGCCTTAGTTGGGTTGTTTGCATGTAGAGCATATCAGATATCAGTTACATCCAAGGCATGTCTCTTTCCGCTCTGCGTACAATTCTAACAGGTGGGCAATAATGTGGATAGTATCTCCTCTATGTCAAGTGGTCAATACCAGGAAAAATCATGAACAAATCACCAAATGTCACACTCTGCCCTGGCTGTCTACTCTCTGCCTGAGCGCCGGTGGAAAAAAGGCCTCAGGGAAAAGTATGTAGAAGCTGCAAACAAAACCTTCCAGCAACAGAAGTATGGAAACTTGAATCATCTTCAAATGTAATGTGTTCTGTATAAAGATGAAGAAATTGCAATCTTGGTCTGTGGGAGCTCTTTAACCCCTTCGCTGCTAGGCCTTTCCCCCCCCGTGCTAGGCCTTTTTTTGGCTATTTGGGGTAGTTCGCTCTTAGGCCCCTGTAACTTTTTGACCACATAAGGTATCCGCACCAAATGTGTGTCCTTTTCTTCCAACATCATGGGGATTCTAAAGGTACCCAGGGCTTGTGGATTCCCCTGGAGGGGATCCAGAAGTTAGCCAAAATACAGCTAAATTTCTTTTGGGGGGGGGGGGATTGGAAAAAAGTGCTGCAAATGAAAGCAACTGGGCTTTTCCCTGCAAATGGTATCAAAAAAGGGTTTGTGGGGCTGAAATCACTATTTTCCCAGCTTTTAGGGAATGACAGACTTTTGTCAGAAAACCAACATTTTTTACACCGTTTTGGCATTTTTCTGGCACATAGCCTATTTTTGCTATTTTTTCTGCTTTCAACTCCCAGTTAATGGTAGAAATGGGTATAAAAGCAATAATGGATCCTGGAAAGCTATACATTTTAGAAAAGTAGACAAAATTCTAAATTCTGTCTCAACGTTTTCACCTGTAACTTCTTCTAATTATGATAGCTCTTCGAAAGCAATATACTGTTCAATCCGCTAGACCATACTGGTTGTGGAGATATATAGGACTTGTTTGTACACAAAGAACCAGACGAACTGAGAGCTAAAAACTGAGCAGCGACTTGCAATGGTTTTTAGGTCTCGCCTACGTAGCGCGCATGCGTTGCATAAGAAAAAGACCTGTAGCAATTGATTTGCCTTTTCAGCTAAAAACGTGCACGCTTTGCATTGCTTTCAATGCAAAGCGTGCACGTTTGGCGATTCCCTTGCGGGGGCAAGCTTAGAAACCATCTGGTTCCTGCTCGCTCCCGTAAGGGAAACAGGTTCGGGCCCCCTCCTCTCTCCCCTCCCCCTGCTGCCACCTTCTATCCTCGTCCTTTTTTTTGTTTTGTTTCAGGCACGTGCGCGCTTGTTCTCCTCTTTCCCTCATCTCCGGCAAGTTTACAGCTTCGTCATCGCTTGAAAGTAGCACTTGCTCCTGCTGAATAGTTTGTCCAACTATATTGTGTAAGTGGTAAAGTTATAGACCTGAGGAAAACGATACACAGTGGTCAAAATGGACCCTTCTCTAACCTATCGAATCACTATAAGCCATATTCAAAGATTCTTCTGTGAGTAGGTGTGACCTACTCTTGACGCACTCCGAATGTGCTTTTAAATTTCCAACAGTGCGTTATATTTCTTCATAGAATAAAGTTTTGCAAACCGGGGCGAGAATACTTCTCTTCGTAAAAAACTGCATTTCCTTTTTTGTTTCAGGCGCGCGCGCTTGTTCTCCTCTTTCCCTTGTCTTCGGCGCATTTACAGTTTCGTCATCGCTTGAAAGTAGCACTCACTCCTGCTGAATAGTTTGTCCAACTATATTGTGTAAGTGGTAAAGTTATAGACCTGAGGAAAATGATAAACAGTGGTCAAAACTGACCCTTCTCTAACCTATCGAATCACTATAAGCCATATTCAAAGATTCTTCCGTGAGTAGGTGTGACGTACTCTTGACGCACTCCGAATGTGCTTTTCAATTTCCAACAGTGCGTTATATTTCTTCATAGAATAACGTTTTGCAATACTCCTCTTCGTAAAAAACTGCATTTGAAGTCCTAGTTTCATGGTATTGGGCACATGGTGCATGACTGGGGAGTGCAGATCAGCGTGTGGTTTCATTGGCCAATATAGATGTCCTAAGCAGTGTGCTGCTTCTTCAGTACTCAGAATGACAACTGACCGTAATTGATCATTTACAAGAATCCAGAATCAGTAGAGTGATGTGCTTGAAAGGGTCCACATGCTCTAACTCCTACGCAGCTTCTTTACGTCCAGTCAATATTCCCACCAGTTGGGACCTTTATGCAGCTGTTTGTCATTTTTGTAATCAAGATGTGTATGATTGTAGTATAAAGAAACCACATTGAAGATGTTGTGAAATAACACACCGTTGTTCCTACCACAGCTGCAGTCCCCTCCTGCATGCTCTTGAAGCTGTGATGCACACAGGTTGCAGACAGAGTGCACTGGTGATGGCCTGAAGATAGGCCTTCCCTCCCCTGCAGGCTCTGTCGTAGAAAGGAGGCGCCCGGTTGGATTGGATTCTCTCCAGAGTCCGCTATGTGGAGCTCAATACTCTGAGTTCAGAAATGTTGCTGGTGGCTGCAGCAAATGGCTGGGCTGGAGCAGTGGCTGCAGGTTCCTGTTTATCCTCGTTACGTTTGTGCTTGTTCCTGTCCTTTATATTTTCCTTGATGACCCTTTCTTGTTTCAGTATGCATTACCTCCATATGTTTGTTTGTAGTTGCCCTCCACTGCCTAAGATCATTGTTGTCACACTTGCACAGGGCTTTTTTCTCTAATGGATATGATAATAATATAAAACACAAGGATATCTTCCTTTTTAAAGAAAAGAGTGATAAGTGTTATAGAAAGGTCTTCTAAGAGTCACTGTTCCTGAAATGGGATCAGGTGGGAGGAGTGGTCTGGGGACCCACTCTCTAGGGCCAAGGAGCATTTAGAAAGGGACTGGCATGGCACTTGTCATGTGTAGCAGAGACAGTGTTTCAGTCGGGAGGTTGCACCTTCTGCTGAATTCTGAAAGCAAAGAGGAGCTTACATCCATGTTTGATTTCCACTACCAGGTTGCAACATTCAGATTGACCTTCCTTTTTTTGCCCCTGCCACTTCTGCACTTCAGTGTCAACTGTCAGGCATAGGAGGAACATCTGACTTCCCTTGTTGCTGGTTTGGTGTTCTTGTATCAATTTTTAATTTATTTTTATATTGTTCTTGGTCACCTTTATTTTAGTTTTTAAATACACCATTTTGAGTTTCTTATTGTTTCCACTACCTTCTATTTACAGGTTTAGTGAATCCCTTCGTTTTTCCAGCCTCTGGCTTCTCACCAGGGTTTGTTTTGCACACTACTTTCATTTTGATTTTATTGTAAATGTTAACTATGGTCATATGTTTATGCTGATTGTTGTTAAATCACTTGTGTTTTGTTGTAATCTATTACTTGATTATTGCATCCTCCCTATTAATGTCCTCTGCCTTGCTGCTCAGCCAATGGTGATGTCATTGGAATGTTTGGAGTGTTTGAGTTGGAGAGAGATTCAGTTGGAATGGATGGGCTGAGCAGCTGGGAGGCAGCTCCTGGTGGGGCCTAATATGGATCTAACTTGTTTCCTGTAACCAACCAACAAGGAGGTAATTTCATGAACAAATCTACTATCCTGTTCCACATCATTCGGCCTACGTATCATTCTTCCTTGCAGCACTGGAGACGATCTGGAAGAACCTTACGCGTGGAGTAAGCAAGACCAAAGGAATTAAAGATATTAAGGACTCTAAGGTAAAAGAATTTCTTTCAGAGTGAAACTTGCTGGCTCCAGAACCCCACCAGTGACCACTCCACCGGTCGCCCACTACCCAAGATGCCAGTTCCTACCTGCCTGCTGTCCACTTCCTGCCTGTCTTAAAGGAAGTGTGCCCCTCCTGCTCCTTGGAACAGCCATCCCCATCCTGTTACTTTAGGGGAAATTGCCCATAAAGAACAGTTCCCAGAGAAGCGATCTGCTCCTGCCTCCTTGTTTGCTGCCTCCCTCCTGACTGCCAGTTCCTGCCTGTTTCTCTGTTCCCCCGCTGCTCTGCTTTCTACTTTAAATGCGTTTCTGCCTGCCATCGTGCCTGTTTGGACTTCTCACTGCACAAGGTGAGCTTACGTGAAGACCCTTCATTTCTAGACCTCATGGA
Organism: Lissotriton helveticus; assembly: GCF_964261635.1. Taxonomy (NCBI): domain Eukaryota; kingdom Metazoa; phylum Chordata; class Amphibia; order Caudata; family Salamandridae; genus Lissotriton; species Lissotriton helveticus. The sequence goes on along the minus strand of NC_136071.1, from coordinate 1,152,948,245 downwards.
GCTCGGCGTTTATTTGAGCATGTTGAACTTTCTGTTGCGTGGTGCTGCTCATTGGAACTTTATTCCGATTCCTGCTAGGGACTTTTTCTTGACATTTTTATTCATTTTCTTGTTAGTATCTGGCCAGCATTACACAATTGGCGGTTTAACTGCAGCCCTGGCATTTGAAAAGAAACTGCACGCGCCTTTCCGCGCGCTCTTGCCTGCTTCTGTATAATTGCTGATGGCTTCACGCATCTCTTGTGAAGCTCATTGCTGGACTCCATGGACTCAGTGACGTCGCTTCCAGCTCGCCCACATTGCTGTTTCTGCAGGTTCTGCTGCTCCAGCGCACCGTGAGCCACCCGGCTCAACATATGAAGCGTGCCTCCAGCTTGTGGTTGCATGAAGCTATTGCTTTTAATGTGTTTCCCCGTTCCTTGCCAACCAAGCTACTTCCAACCTCTGTGAGGGGGTTTTCTGATGTCTGCTGGCCGCCTCTAAACCTTGTGGACATAGGGTGAACCAGCTGGATAAAGGAGGAAATTGGGGATGTTTTGGCAACCACGATGTTCGTTTAAATTTATGAAGTTTTCAGCTGGTCATTCCTGTCGGATAAACATGGAAATTAGTGAAGCGCAGGCAAGTCAGACTTTCTTAAGTTTAAATACCCTTCTATTTTTGAGTCTTTCAAGGGAAGCTGACTCTTCTTGGGATCCTTTCCTTGCCAGCATACCTTTCTTTCAATCCTTGGTCATTGCAGCAATTTGGCAAGTTCCAAAAAAGGAAAATCTTTAACGATGTATTGTTTTTCAGCTGTTTCCAGACCACGATGACTACTTCATTTATTTAAGTTTATTGTTTTCTTGGGACAGTGCATCTTTCATAATTTTGTTTGTGCATGTTCTTATGGTTGTTTCACACATTTGCTCCATTGCTCTATTTTCATACTATGTTTTGCCATGTTTTTTTAAAGTGGTGATGTATAGGGTTGTGTTGTATACCTGATCCTGTATTTGTATGTAATTAAGGGTGAGAGAGTGTAGTGTCCTTGTCTTGCATCTGTATGAATAGAGCGAGAGAGTGTGTAGTTTCCCTGGCCATGTTAGTGTACGCCTTTGAGTAAGTCTTGCCTCGTGTGAGGTGTTTAGTCTGTGCGCTTTGTCAGAGTGTGTCTCTCTCACTGTCCGGGGTGCGCACATGAGAAGACTCCTCCTTATGGAGCTTCTCTGATTTACCGGTCGTGGGGTTACCCTGTTACTGATTGTTGTCTCCTGAGAGGTGTTTGGACTTTGCGTTGAGGTTGCGCACGTGGGAAGACTCCTCCTCATGGAGCTTCTCGGACTTATCGGTTTTGGTGATACCCACTGTATGGTTGTTGCCTCGTGTGAGATGCTTGGACGGTGCATTGTGGGTGCACACCCGAGAAGACTTCTCATGAATACTCACTGTTTTAGAGAATGGAATGTTTTTCTTGTCCTTTACCTATCTTTTCTAGGTGGGGTTTGGCATGTGATTTTTTTATGTATTTGTGGGACATGTTTAGTTTGTGTGTTTCATCTTGCATACAATCACCATCTGTTAAACATGTCGTAAGTGTGTTCTATGAACTTGCATACATTAGTTTTAATATAATTATTATAAGGGGGAGATGTGTTGTGATCTATTACTTGATTATTGCATCCTCCCTATTAATGTCCTCTGCCTTGCTGCTCAGCCAATGGTAATGTCATCGGAATGTTTGGAGTGTTTGAGTTGGAGAGAGATTCAGTTGGAATGGATGGGCTGAGCAGGCTGCTCTTGGTGGGGCCTAATATGGATCTAACTTGTTTCCTGTAACCAACCAACAAGGAAGTAATCTTATGAATAAATCTACTACCCTGTTCTACATCATTCGGCCTGCGTATCATTCTTCCTTGCAACATGTTTCTTATTTCTACCCCTTTCTTTGTTACATTGTACAGACTTTGCTGAACACAGCTACTTTTAACAAATTCAAACATTGTGCAGTATGCTTTGTCGATGTCAGACCCATACATACCTTTTTCTTTGGTGAGGTACTGAGATACGCGTAATAGCGTATTCATGATTCTTTTATGTCTATACCTCTACAGTATTTACTGCTTCATTTCGAGTAATTCTTCCTTGTACTGATAAGCGCTTTGATCACGTTCCTTGAAATCAGATACTGCAACAGCTAGCTATCTTTTTTAATTACAATTACAATTAAAATGTTATTGGTTTAACATTTAATCATAAGCTCGACCCCCTACCTCCGTTGTGTGCCAGTTTTCCTTGGAGGGATGAGGTTTCAAATCATGCACCAACCACACTTTAACCAGTCCACCCTAACAAAAGAAAGCGTTCTGGCCGGGTGCTGTAGGTCTAGATTACAATAGACTGGATACATAGATTACAGTGGATTGAATAAAACGATTACAGTGGGTTGGATAATTTGTGTGACCAGTTATAGATGTATTGTCAAACCTATGAATCCCACATCGCATATTCAATTAGATTTATGAGATGGTAAGAACATGGTAACAATTTAATGCAAGAAACTAAAAAGTTTAGTGTTTAATGATGTGTCAATAACCTTTTGGACTGATAATTGTGTTTGTGAACACCACTGATACCAACTAACCTAGTCTAACTGTAATTTGTTAAAGATATTTAAATCCAGGAACCTGTTGTGGTAATGTTGGCCCTTAAATTGATATCTGTGGTCCAGGAGAGACTAACATGGTTCAAACCTTTTGTAGACACTATGACATTCTTGAAGATCGTGTCCCATCTGGGCTCGTTTTGGAGTATCGCAGTCTTCTCTCAAAGTGTGAGGAGTTGTACAAGAGGTTCACTGCACTTCGGAATAGCATACCGCGCAGTGCTTCCGATTCAGAAAAGGACAATGTCTCTATGGTGGAAGGAGTAAAAATGTATGAAGAGCTGGATAATTTTAAACAGAAGTTGAAGCTTATTGAAAACCCTTTGCTCAGGTGCTTTTGATTGTTTTTGTGCCTATTGCAGGATCCAGGCAGGGAAAAGGGGTCAGCTGGTTAATGTCCATGGTTTGGTTTTGTGCAAGAGGGTGAGCTCAATAATCTTCTATGCAATTTCCCTTTTGCTTTCTTCCAAGATACTGCTTTGGCTATCTGCAGCAGACCGCATTTTAACCAATAATTCAACATATACTGAGAATGGGCTTTGTGTCTGCCCCCTGTTTATGATGAAATGCTTTCCTTTTCCATTAAAGCTCTCTGCTCCTCATTCAAAGACTTTCCACCCAATTCTTGTGTTTACCCCGGCCTCAGGAGAATTTCTGGTTTAGCATGGCTTTTAAGTGACCCCCCACCTTCCCCAACAACTCTCTCTGTCCCCACGCTTTCGCTCGCTGGCTTTCATTCTTTTCACCTAATCCTTCTTTTCCTGCTGAAAATGGGCGCTTTTCAGACCCTTTCTATCGTTCCCGTGTCTCTACTCCCTGTTGGAGCCAGGGTACAACAAATATGGCCACCCATTGCAGCTGATGCCCACAGAGGCTGCGGGTGCTGCTTTTTCAAAGGTTTGTACAATTGTGGCCACAAGTATTAGCAAAGGCACTCCTTTATGGTGGCCATCCTGACATTCTATTTGGATGGCTTTCCTTATTGCAGGTATACTATTCTAAGATGGCCATCACATTGCGTCATTTTTTAACATTGCAACTGTATTAAAGAATACAAACCAAATATAATTCCAGGACAGCTGGCAGTAGTGGCTTTGCCAAGTCTTGTACAACAATGGTACAAGCATGGGTCCAGCCAGCTTTAGGATGCTGCATTGGCAAAGCCAGATAGGTTTGCTTTGCTAATGATTGTTTGTTCTGAAATGGACAAACTGGCTTTTCAAAAGAGGGCACAGAGTGATAACTTTCATGGCAGTTGCACTAAAATTTAAGTTGAAAGATAATGTTTTCGAATGTAACAGAGGACCACTCGGTGGCAGGGTTAATACAAAACTGGAATATTATGTTTATGCTTTAGACTTTGCAAAGTTTCATTCTGATTACAATATAAAAATGAAAAAGGAAAATGTTCTGGGCAAATTATCTGTATATTGGCAGAATTGAGGAATGTGGAATAAGTTGAATGCCGAACTAGGCAATTATCTACTGCAGAGTCCTCCTGTTGTGTATTTTAACAGTGTTTTGATGATGTACCTTTTTCTGTTGTCAATGTTTTTGCAGGTATGTGTTTGGTTGTTGCTTGCTTTAATAACATTGTGCTCCCGATTCCCCCTTTCATAACCCACAACCTTCCACGTGAGCCTCCAGCCGTCCGAGAGACTGTCTCTGTTCACAATCGTTAGCCCTGCCCCCAATCTTCCTGCACCCCTTCACATTCCGCGCGACTTTCACACATTCCCATTTATCCAACTTTGTGCCCAAACTCCCTTTGGAGTTTGGGCCCACTGCCCCACTGGCAGTGTGTGGGCATGCCAGTGGGGAATAATGTGCTGCATTGCTAAACACATATAAGGTTCCAAAGGCGAGACCTATTGGCTATGCCAATGCTTGTTTATTATGTACTGGGTATATAGCAATTATTCTGGGAAAATGTATACATGGAAAAATCGGTATGAAAGACACCTATGTATTCCTGAAATGGGAACAAAATATAGAGTTGAGAAACAGTAGATATTTGCACATTTCTGAAATTGGGAATACTCATACTAGCATGAGAATTATCAGTCATTTTTCAAAATGACTTCTTTTTTACACATTGTCTTTCATTTGGATGGCAAAAATGCATCGAAAGTCAATATATAATAACAGTTGCTCTACGAATCTGAATTACCCTAAGTCTCCCGATAAAAATGCTACCTCACTTGTGTGTGTAGGCATAGTGCCCACAACAGGAAACGGCTCAAAACGCAACGTGAACACACCACATTTTCACAATGAAAAATTACCCTTTTTTTGCAAAATGCCTAGCTGTAGTTTTTTAACCCTAGCTCTACTGGCACCTAGGGAAACCTAGCAAACCTATACACGTTCTGTTACCCAGAATGCCATGCAAATAAAATGGTACCTCACTTGTGTGGGTAGGCCTCGTGCCCGCGACATGAAACGGCGCAATACGCAACGTGGACACACCACAATTTTACAGTGAAAAATGACCCTTTTGGCAAAGTGCCTAGCTGTCGGCACCTAGGGAAACCTAGCAAACCTATACATTTTTGAAAACTAGATACCCAGTGGAATCAAGGATGGGGTGACTTCACTAGCTCCACCCAGGTTCTGTTGTAACAAAAAAAAACATTTTCCTCACATTTCTGTGGTGGAAAGTTCTGGAATCTGCGTGGATCCACAATATTCCACCCACCCCACGTTCCCCAAAGTCTCCTGAGAAAAATGATATCTCACTTTTGTGGGTAGGCTTAGTGCCTACAACAGGAAACGGCACAAAACGCAACTTGGACGCACCACAATTTCACAGTGAAAAATAACCCTTTTTTGGCAAGCCTAGCTGTGGTTTTTTAACCCTAGCTCTGCCGGCACCTAGGGAAACCTAGCACACTATACATTTTGTAAAACTAGACACCCAGAGGAATCCAGGATGGGGTGACTAGACTGCTTCTCACCAGGTTCTGTTACCCAGAATCCCTTGCCATTCTAAAACATTGTAAAAAAACACATTTTCCTCACATTTATGTGGTGGAAAGTTCTGGAATCTACATGGATCCACAAATGTCCACCCACCCTGCGTCCCCCAAAGTCTCCCGATACAAATGGTGCCTCACTCGTGTGGGAGGCCCAAGAACACATGACAGGTAAGGGCCCAAAACGTATTGAGGCAACATCAAAATTGCCTATCTCAAAACGACCTGGTTTTGCAAGGGGGGTTTTTGGCACGTGCTAGGCGGCCATCTAGAGAAACCTACCAAACCCACACATTTCTGAAAACCAGACACCCGGGGGATTCCAGGGAGGTATGGCTTGCATGGATCTCCCAATGTTTCCTTACCCAGAATCCCCTTCAAACCTCAAATTTAGCAGAAAAAATCACCTTTTCCACACATTTTTGTGTGGGAAAGTTGTGGCATCACTGGGCTGACACACATTTCCTACCACCCAGCGTTCCAAATGGTGCCTCACTCATGTGGGAGGCCCAAGTACCAGCGACAGGCAAGGGCCCAAAACGTTTTGAGGCAACATCAAAATTGCCTATCTCAAAATGACCTGGTTTTGCAAGGGGGTCATCTGGGTTTTTGGCCCCGTGCTCGGCGGCCATCTAGGGAAACCTACCAAACCCACACAGTTCTGAAAACTAGACACCCAGGGGATTCCAGGGAGGTATGGCTTGCGTGGATCTCCCAACGTTTCCTTACCCAGAATCCCCTGCAAACCTCCAATGTAGCTGAAAAAAATCACTTGTTTCACACATTTTTGTGTGGGAAAGTTGTGGCATCACCGGGCTGACACAAATTTTCTACCACCCAGCGTTCCCCCGGGTCTCCCGATAAAAATGGTGCCTTACTCATGTTTGAGGCCCAAGTACCTGCAACAGGCAAGGGCTCAAACGTTTTGAGGCAACATGGAGAAAGGCGGGGGTAGGAAATTTGTTGTTTCTTTCTGCAGCGTGAACATTTTGGCACAATAATGCAAGGAAAAGGTGACAGACATTTTGAAGTTTTCAGGACATTGTGGGTAAGATAACGTGTTGGTATCCACAAGAGAGACATCACCATGTACTCCCATGGGTGTTTAGTTTACGACAATATCTACAGTTGGTAGGTACACCTTGGCAGAGAGACTAAAAAGACAAAGATTACTGCACAGCCATCTATTCCTCAAGCACACACACATACTGGTTGGATTTGGCACGAGGGGGAGTGATGGTTTAGTGTATAAAATGTTATTAACAAGAGATTTCACAAAAATGAAATGCACTGTCAATAATTAAAAGGACAAAAAACTGAACCAGTGACTCAAAGCTCGTGAGCTGTAAACCCACGGCAAGGCCCCAACCGATTTACAGGCCATGCACACACCGTTCATATGTGACCAACACATTACAATATTCACAAAAAGGGACAAGGTACACCCTGCTTGAGAAAGACAGAAAAGACAAATATTTCTGCACAACCACCTATTCTTCAAGCACACAGACATAAAGGTTGGATTTGGCACGAAAGTGAGTGATGGTTTAGTATATACAGTTGTATTAACCAGAGATTTCACAAAAATGAAATGCACTGTTAATAATTGAAAGGACGAGAAACTGCACCATTGTTAGGTTATGTTATGTTAGTGATATTTGTACTGCGCACAGCTGCTCCAGCGAAGGAGCGTCCCGGCGCACCGACAAGGTGGCGACACAACACAACAAGGAGGCAGAAAATATTAAAAAAAGGGGTTTAAAAATTTAACATAACTGGAGACTCACAGCTCGTGAGCTGTAAAGCCACGACAAGGCAGCAACCACTTTACAGGCCATTCATATACCTTTCATACGTGTGACACATACAAAACCATTCACACCACCAGCCGCAGGACCAGCACATTACAAGAGACATACCAGCAGACAGGGCCATTCAAGTGCCCATCACTTTCACACACCCACATTCCTGACACAGCAACCACACCAGCTCATTGATTGCAAGGAGTGGCGTTTAGCTAGCAGTGTGTGTAGTGACCAGCAGCAAGTCACTACTCACACACCTCCAGCGCCAATCCACGCACACTGCCAGCCAAGTGCCAATCCACGCACACCGCCAGCCAAGCCAGCCAAGCGCCAGTCCACTCACCGCCAGCCAAGCACCAGTACACGCACACCACCAGCCAAGCGCCAATCCACACACACCGCCAGTCAAGGGCCAATCCACGCACACTGCCAGCCAAGCGCCAATCCACGCACACCGCCAGCCAAGTGCCAGTCCACTCACCGCCAGCCAAGTGCCAGTCCACTCACCGCCAGCCAAGCACCAGTCCACGCACACCGCCAGCCAATCGTCAATCCACGCACACCGCCAGCCAATCGCTAATCCATGCACACCGCCAGCCAAGCGCCAGTCCACTCACCACCAGCCAAGCACCAGTCCACGCACGCCGCCATCCAAGCGCCAGTCCACTCACCGCCAGCCAGGCACCAGTCCACTCACCACCAGCCAAGCACCAGTCCACGCACACCGCCAGCCAAGCGCTAGTCCACGCACACCGCCAGCCAAGCGCCAGTCCACGCACACCGCCAGCCAAGAGCCAATCCACGGACACCGCCAGCCAATCGCCAATCCTTGCACTCCGCCAGCCAAGCACCAATCCACGCACACTGCCAGCCATGCGCCAATCCATGCACACCGCCAGCCAAGCGCCAATCCACGCACACTGCCAGCCAAGCACCAGTCCACTCACCACCAGCCAAGCTTCAGTCCACTCACCAGTCCACGCACACCGCCAGCCAAGCGCCAGTCCACGCACACCGTCATAAATCTTTTTTAAACAAGAAAGAAAACACGAACCAATTGCAACTAAATACAAAACTATAACTACAAGAACAACAGCAGTAACTAAAGACCTCATTCTATTGCCAAACGTTAAACTGAACAACTATATAAAACCATACAGACCAGGCTGTACATTATTAGACTCATGGTTGCTCCCAAAAACTCTTTCGAGTGCGATACAATCTGAAACATGTGGGCACACACAGCCCAGGATTAGAAGGACAATCGGCACAGTGCATACGACTGTCCGTCTGCACACCTCCTCGCAAGCAGACTCTAAATCTCTTACAGGGATTTTTTTTTTGGCCGTGGGAGGAATTAAATCAGGAAAGTGATCTTTCAGTCGCGCCACATCCTCCACCACTCCAACTCTAGGAACGCTTGCCTGTTCCACAACAACAAGGGTGCCTATCAGACTCCTGAAACTGAACAAAAGTCAACTTTGACGCTGGAGAACACAACAAAAGCATTGAAAGTTGCTAAATTGAAGACTTGGATGGCCAACTTCTTATACCAAATGTAAGCCTTACGAATAGCAGTGTAAGGTTCCAACCTCTGATCTACTCTATCAACACCACCCATGTGCTTATTGTAGTCTAAAATGCACACAGGTTTGCGCACTTCAGCAATCTGACCCCAAACAGCCACAGGTGAAGTACTCTCATCATGGATGGTAGTCAGCATGTACACATCCATCCTGTCCACAAATGCCAGAGCTAGTAGTTCATCACTAAACAAGGACCTGCACTGTCCCCTCTGAAGTTTTTTGCAAACAAGCTCTTTTGGATAACCTTTACGGTTAGAGCGGAATGTGCCACAAGCAAAAGTGTCCACTTTGAACAATTCCTTAAACAATTGCATAGCAGTGTAAAAGTTATCAAGGTACAAATGGTGGCCTCTGTTAAACAGTCCTCTAGCAAGATCCCACACAATTTTCTCTGAGACTCCAAAAGTGGATGGACAACCAGGGGGTTAACAGGCCGCATCTTAAAAAGATGGTCACTGTCAGGGTGTGTCAAACTAATCAGATGAGCGCTGGCACCAACACCACCAAAGCCGACGATGCTCCCAATGCCTTTCCACCCCAGCCACCGCCCGAAAAGACTTCAAGGCAATAACTGAAGCAGAGGGGAAAGGGGAAGTGGAGTGAAAAAGAGAGACAGCCTTGCTCGAGAATTGTAGTCCTCGTGGTCTAGGCGTCTGCTAATCTGTGCCCCACGAATTCTCTGGTTTGGGTACACTCAGCTCCTGCATAGGAGACAAAACTCATAAACAACTATGCACATGTATGATATTGTTAACAATTATTTGACTGTTACATAGAGTTTACCATTTCGACCTTGGCTATTGCTTCTCTCTGGTATTTAGTTGTCTAGGTATGCTGAATAACTACTTCTTGGTGACACAAACGCTGAATCTACACGGACGGGCACAGTTCCCGTAGAGGCGCAGCACCATCAGCAAAGGGCCGGGCCTTGCTCCGCCAGGTTCCCGGCCGGGCTTGGCTCCGCCGGGGGCCCCTCCCACCCCAGTGACGCCCTCACCAGCGCCAGGAGGCGCATAAAGGCAGCGCCAGCAGCAGGCTCTGGGGGACACAAACGCTGAATCTACACGGACGGGCACAGTTCCCGTAGAGGCGCAGCACCAACAGCAAAGGGCCGGGCCTTGCTCCGCCAGGTTCCCGGCCGGGCTTGGCTCCGCCGGGGGCTCCTCCCTCCCCAGTGATGCCCTCACCAGCGCCAGGAGGCGCATAAAGGCAGCACCAGTACACCGCCACTCAGGACGCGCGCGGGCACGCGCCGGGAGAAGCCCGGGACAAGGGTGGGGCCGTCTGTGGCAGTCCGGGGCAGGAGGAAGCAGGGCTGGGCCACCCCCCTAAGCTCGCATCATGGGAAAAAGAAAAGGCACGACGCATCCTGAACAGGGAGGTAAAGCGAAAATTACCACTCATTCCGAATCCATACTATCGTACCTTTCGTCAGCGGTGGGGGCACTCACCAAAGAAATAGCACACGCTGAATCCGAACTGGGTCTCCCTACAACGTCACCTTTGCCACATACTTTCTCACCAGTTGCGGTGCCTCCAATTCCTTTGGACCCCGAGGTGTTGATTGTCAAACCCACTACTGCGCCGAATATTGTGGAGTCATCCTCACCTATCAGCAGTACGGCCCCCTTGGTTTCTAAGCCCGCCCCTGTACAAGCAAATGGCGCAAAGCATACCGCGAATAGGAGGAATAGGAGGAAGAAAACAGGAGGTATACCCTCTACACCCTTACTGATAGAGAACCCACTGGGCGATCAATTGGAATCCTTGTTTACCTCACGTATTGAGCCTCTAATTGTGGATATAGCCAAGGATATCGTGGAAACTCTTAATACCTGTTTATCTGGGTTGCTGGCTAAATGCTCCTTAGTCGATAAGCTAGTGAAAGACTTTGCGACCATATCCCTACAGCTGGCCGGGGGCACTGCTCCAAGGGACATGGGACCACCAGACGCCACAGTTTCGGCGAACCCTTTGTCCACTAGTGGTGGGAACACTAAAGACTTGATTGGGACTGGAACACAAACAGCAAAAAGAACACTCTTAACCTACCCTAAGCAATTACCTCAGACAATGGACAGTAAACCAAACCTGAGTGACACATATCGGGAGAGACAGCACGGTTTCCCAACCACTGACCTACCCCCAGAAGCAGCCCCGCTTGTGGCTGTATTTGTGGGCGTTCCGCCATTATTAGAGGGGGTGGTGGAATCTTCAACGTCCCTCGTTAACAAAGCAAAATCTTGGTGTGCGGGGACATGCAGTGGTGGCTCTGATATTACTAATAATGTGATTTTTGCTCGCAGGGTAAGATGGATTGGGAAAAGGGACAAACACATTAAGGGCAATTGTGTCATTGTAAATTTCAACATCCCTGACACGGCCCATAGACTGTTCTGGGACGGTTCTAATATTACCAGCGAGGAGTCCCTGAGACCAGTACCGTTAGGGTATTTTTACCCGCCCTCTCCACCGGCATGGGGACCTAGGCATACTCGCATTCCCAGTCGCAGGGAGACTAACCATACTTGGGCAAGCGGACACAGGCCCAGCACACGGTCATATTCCACCCCTGGGAGTATTTTGTCTCCCATCATCACGCCGTCAAGGCGCCAGAGCCCTTGTGTAATGACCTTATGACAGTGACCCAGACCAACCGTTATGCTCCTCTTTCAGACATAGAGGAATTGGATTGACAGCCAGCCCCTACACGCAATACAAGTCTTGCGTCCGATATACCTACAGTTATAGATGTCTGCAAAATTATTAGCTGGAACATTGCAGGCCTAAGAGCTAAAAGGACCGACACATCTTGGTTGGAGCTTATTAGGGCACACAACATTATTGCCTGCCAGGAGACATGGGATAGCTCCCCTGACTTCTGGGTGGACGGTTTCATTACCTTCACTACACCTGCTGTCCCAAGTCGATCAGGCAGAGCCAAGGGGGGTTTAATGTCCATGTTTTCCCTTAAACTGAAGGGCAGCTTTAGGCAGATCCATTGCGATTCACCAAATCTCCTAGCCATAGAATGGGTTGTTTCACCAGCCTGCACCATTCTTTTTATTAATTTCTATAACGCGTGGGAGAGAACTACTGAAAGTGAACATCTGGCTGGACTGGATAATTTTCTCTCATTGTATAGTTTAAATAATCACACTGTGTTCGAGTTGGTTTTATTACGTGATTTTAATGTACATCTTTGCAATGATGATTTATGTGGAACTGAAGACTGGGAAGATCTACCTTATAACCAGGTGCCACATTTTGAACACTCTAAAGGGGGGGAAGCCCTTGAGGAATTAATGGCACTGCATAACTTGCTTGAAGCAAACATCACGGAGAAAGGTGAAAGGACAGTCACTTTTAAGGGAACATCCACCGGCTCCATAGTAGATTACATCTTTGTGTCACAGGGCATTTTATCTAGAGTCAAGAAATACAACGCTTTTTTTGTAGCCTATAGTGACCACAATCCTGTCCTGCTAGTGACACACGGGGCGGAATGGTTGCACACTAAGCTACGAGGGGTTGTCTCGGGACCGTCAGTACGTCCTATAGATCAAGGACGCAGATTGAAATGGGCAAACGTGGTCCCTGAGAATTTCATGCAGGAAATCTCACCAAAGATTGGGCCCCATATAGCGATCTGTCAGGAGGCCGGCACACCTGTCGAAACTATTATGAGTAGCTTCGAATTAATTTGTTTGGAGGTCTCGGCCGCTCTAACTGTTAATTGCACCCATGGTCCCCCTAAACCCCACAGGTGGTTTGATGACAAGTGCTCAAAAGCCCACAGGTCACTCATGAAGGCACTCAAATGTTGCCCGAGAGACAGGGATAAAATCTCAGAAGCAAGAAGAGTATATAAAGCATCCATTACTGGGAGGAAAAAAGCGCTCAAAGAAGCAGCCTGGGATAATTTAACTTCTTCAGTAGTTGTCCGGGATAGCTCATTGTTCTGGGCCACTGTGAATCAACCATTTCTCTCAGAGTCAGACAATTGTCCCATGGATTGTGTGATTCCCGATGATAAGTGGCTATCCCACTTTGGCACAATTTATGGTTCTGGTGAGATGACCAATCAAACTGAAAGGTGGGAACCCTTGGCGTGTGCCCCATTGGTCTTCACTGTAGGAGAGGTAGAAGGGGCTATCCTAGAGACCTCTAAAAGGAAAGCCCCAGGCCCGGACGGGGTGCCTGGTGATTTTTATATGTCCGATCCTAAACTGTGGGCAGGTGTCCTAAGTCAGGTCTTTAGAGCAGCCAATAAGAACATTTTTCCCAAAAGTTGGGCAACCGCGGTCATCGTACCAATTTTTAAAAAGGGCCACCGCGATGACCCAGGTTGCTACAGGCCCATCTCCCTTCTGGACTCTGCGATTAAGATCTTGGGCAGAGTCCTATTGTTCCAACTGAGAGAAAACATCAAGAAGGGGGAGGGACTGTCAAACCTGCAGTACGGTTTCAGGGACAAGAGGGGAACCGTGGACCAATGCCTCAACCTGCAACTATTGATCTCTAAGTATACGGTCGCCAAGGAGGGGTCTCTGTTTCTTGCATTCATGGACCTCTCCTCGGCCTTTGATATGGTCAATAGGGCAAAACTATGGCCAGTTATGCTGGAGATGGGGGTGGACGGCTCCTTGGTGAATTTTATAGCCTCTCTACACCAGGACCTGTTCGCCAAAGTGAGAGTGACAAAAGAGGGTAGGTGCACCACCTGTTTTAGATCGGAAAGAGGGGTTTGGCAGGGCTCCAGCCCCCCTCCTTTTTACGATCTATATAAACAGGCTTGAGAAACACCTGATGGCCGTGGGGGGGGGGGAACGTTCCGCGTGTAGGAGAGAGGAAAATACCAGCTCTCCTATACGCGGACAATGCTGTCCTGATAGCCAGAACCGAGGTGGGCCTCCAATGCCTCCTTGACTCATTTGGCAACTTTATGGACCAATTAAACCTTAAGATCAACACCAAGAAGTCCCATACTATGGTGGTGTCCCGTAAGAAGCATAAAACGATGTCCCTTTATTGTAAAGGTGAGGTTGTGTCCCAAGTAACATCGTTCCCCTATCTGGGCGTAACCTTTGATGAAAAGGGCACCTGGGGTCCACAGATCATGATAAAAAAGCTGGCCATGACCAGAGCTGCCTCAGCTCTCGTAGGGTTTGCAAACAGGCTGGGAGGCAGACCAATGGAGGCCATTTTAAAAATATATAACGCGAAATGTATTGCTATAGCCACATATGGCGCGCCCCTATGGGGGTACCTGTCCTATGATCTTCTACAAAGGGCTGAAAATAAATTCCTTCGTCGATTACTTTCTGTTCCTCAATCAACACCGACTTTTTCACTGCATGCAGAGTTGGGTCTAGATTATATCTCTGACAAGCTGAAATTGGCTCCCTTAACGTGTTGGTTAAAGTTATGGTTGAATGAAGAATTATCCCTCAATCATGTTATTTTGAAAGATGTCATGTCCCTTGATCAAAGGAGGAAAATTCCCTGGTTAGAATACGTGCGCCTGGCGTTTGAAAAACTTGGACGCCCAGGCCTTTTTAACCTGCCATCTTCTATCAGGGTTGAAGATATTAAATGGGCTAAAAAATATTTTATGGAGAACGCAAGGTTAGCCCGGGAGGAAGACAAGTTGACTAAAAAATCAGTAAGATCACATTATATGTTGCTATCCTCCCCTTCCATAGCGCCTTATCTTACCTTTGTTAGCAAACCACTACACAGACATCTTCTTATTAAATTTAGATTTAACCAGATTCCCTACGTGCTGGGCTGCTTCCACCTTTGGAGCATGCCAGAATCCGGAGCCCCATGTAAATGTGATGAATTTTCAACACAGGACACGTTGCACTTTATAATGTTTTGCAGTTTTTTCAGGGAGCCAATAAATAAATACTTAGTACCTGTTTTAAAGGATGCCGGTTTTATACAAGTTAGACCTGCCATGTTGTACTTACAGTCTTTAGGTAATATCTTCATCACATATTCTGTAGCTAGCTTTTTAGTCGCTGCATTTAGAATCAAGGTCGAGACTTAAAAAGGGTAACGTTGTAACTTGATTGTTGATATTTTTGTTCCGTTATTCATGACTGTCTAAAGTGTTGCACATCCGGAAAATCTGTATGTCCTTTTTAAATTGTAAATATTACTATGTTTTTATTGGCTTTTATGATTTTAACCAAATCGAATAAAGTGTATTGTGAACTAAAAAAAGAAAAGTAAAAAAAAACTACTTCTTGGTTATGTTACAGCACCTGCAAGGGTAAATATTGTTATTCTATTGGTCTCAATTAAACTAGCACTATCAAGCTGCTGCTATTACTATCTTACCCGTTTTAGTCTCTTATTAAGTAGTGAACCTATTTTTATCAACTGTACAAGATTGTGTTGGTTTCTCAAACTGGAAAATACTGAAGTTTTCGAAGTTTCCTCTGTAAAGTTCGTAACACCTTAGAATGAATAACTCAGATAGTTCGTATGCTTTATCTTCACCTTGCTGAAGCAAACTTGACTCTCCCTGGTTTCACAAATTATATTGAACAGTACCTTGTGGAGACGCGCTGGCTGGCAACACTGTAGCAAACCTGACAGCTCGGCAGCAGACACCTTTGTTTTTAGTCCGTCGACTCCCACGTTGCGCATGCGATATATTGGTACCTTTGTTACCTCTGAATGCTCCGAAAACTGAAATTTCGTTCCTAATGAACCGAAGGTTGAAGTCTAAACCAAATACCAACGAACGCGAGGAAAACCAACTTGTCTCCTCACGAAGTCAGTTGAAGTGCGTAGTTCAAACGGAACTCGCACGCTTTGAGCGTTTCCGAAGTCGCGAGGCTTCGGACACTAGACTGCTCGCTCCTTTGCGTGTCGAGTCCACAGCAGCGGCCATCTTTTGTGGAGGGTCTCGTAATAACTGAATACACTGCTTGAGCATAATTAAAGAGATAATGTGTCTTTTCTTCCAACGGGAATATGTTTACACCTTAACAACACTATTCTTAGTTGTCAATCTACGGCTGGTTCCTACTACTGCAATCATAGTCCTGACAGTATCCCCCTTCAAAGGGGGTCCTCCCAAGTGAGGCTTTGTGGGGTAAGTCTCATGGAATTTTTTTATCAATCTGTGTGCATGTACATTGGTGGCAGGTTCCCACGATCTCTCCTCTGGACCGTAACCCTTCCACTCCACCAAGTAATACAGTTTATTTCTAGAGATTTTAGAGTCTAAAATTTGACTAACTTCATACTCTTCTTCAGAATCTACTCTGACCGACATAGGTTTACTTTTGAGTCTTACATTGGGAGGATTCTTTTTTAGCAAAGAAATGTGAAAAGCTGAGTGAATCTTCAATTTTATCGGAAGCTGCAATTTGACGACTACTGGGTTTATTAACTTAATCACTTTAAATGGCCCAATGAACCGTGGCTGAAACTTCCTATTACCCTTAAGCTTTAAATGTTTAGTGGACAACCAAACCTGATCCCCCACTGCGAAACTGACTCCCACTCGTCTGTTTTTACCTGCCTGCTTCTTGTACGAGATTTTAGCCTTGGACAAATTAACTTGAGCCTTTTTGATAGGATCTTTGTACTTCTGAAATCCAATCAGACACAGTGGGAATCTTGTTATCACATTTACCCATCATAAGGTTAGGATGACGGCCATAATTCAAGTAAAACGGGGTAAATCCTGTAGATGCATGTACCGCATTGTTATATGCAAATTCAGCCGACCACAACAAATCCGACCAGCTCCCCTCCTGCTCCAGTAAATATAGTCTCAAATATTGTTCCAACTCTTGGTTCACTCGTTCAGTTTGCCCATCGGTCTCAGGATGGAAACTGGTCGAAAGTCGTGTGTCAACACCCAAACTATGCATATAACTCCTCCAGAATCTGGACACAAACTGAGCCCCTCTATCTGAAATTATCACTTGTGGGATACCATGGGATCGAATTACATGTTGATTAAATAGTTTGACCAACTGCGGAGCAGTCGGTACTGATTCTACTGGAACGAAGTGACTCATTTTGGAGAAGGTATCTACCAAAACCAAAATGGCAGTGTACCCATGGCTCAGTGGAAGGTCTACAATTAAATCTAAGGACACCGTATGCCAAGGACCTGGGGCATTGGGTAACGGCTGCAAAAGACCTTGTGGCGCCTGTCTAGATGGTTTGCTTTTAATACATAACTCACAGGTTGCGACATACTGACCCACCTGAGCAGCCATGTTTTGCCACCAAAAATGTCTTTGTAACAAGTTCAAGGTCTTCTTGACGCCCTTGTGTCCAGCCAACAAATTGTCATGACAACCTTCAAGTGCTTTCTGTTGCAGAGTTGCAGTAGGAAGATATAAGGTCTCTTCAAAGTATGGTAATGCGTTCCTGATTGTCTTTCGATTATCATCCGCAGCCCATCGTTCAAGCTCCTGAATAGGACAAAGTTCACGAATCTCCTTAGCACAATCTTCCAGTCGAATAGCCCCAATAATTTTTTCCAACGGAATGATGGGTTCCTCAGCAGGGGTTCTTAATTCATCAGATTGATTCATTCTGGATAATGCATCTGCCTTTCCGTTCTTTACGCCTGGCTTAAACGTGATTACAAAATCGAATTCAGAAAAGTATAGAGACCATCTAAGCTGACGAGGAGTAAGAGTTT
This sequence comes from Lissotriton helveticus, assembly GCF_964261635.1. Taxonomy (NCBI): domain Eukaryota; kingdom Metazoa; phylum Chordata; class Amphibia; order Caudata; family Salamandridae; genus Lissotriton; species Lissotriton helveticus. The sequence goes on along the minus strand of NC_136071.1, from coordinate 1,152,930,552 downwards.
TTGCCGACTTTAAAAATTGCAAATTTCGATGATCCGTGTACACAGTTAATCGATGTTTTGCGCCCAACAAGTAGTGGCGCCAGTCCTGAAAAGCTTCCTTGACTGCAAGCAATTCTTTGTCCGCTATAGTATAGTTGAATTCGGTTTCAGATAATTTTCTGGATCGGAAGGCAACCGGGTGAAGTTGCCCGGTCGTTTTATTTCTTTGAGACAAAATTCCTCCAGTAGCAAAATCGGAAGCATCAGTTTCAACAAAAAACGCCTGATCAGGATCCGGATGCATCAAAATAGGAGCAGAGACAAAAGCCTTTTTTAGAAATTGAAATGCCTCTTCAGCTTCTTCTGACCACAAAAAGATTTTCCCTTTCCTCAACAGTTGAGTGATTGGATGAACCTTAGCAGAAAAATCTGGGATAAACCTTCTGTAGAAATTGGCGAAGCCAATGAAGCTTTGGATCTCCTTCACGTTTCGGGGCGACGACCAATCCTGAATAGCTTGGACTTTGGATGGATCCATTGCCACACCATCTGCCGACAAAATAAACCCCAAAAACTCCACTTGCTCGACATGGAATGAACATTTCTCCAGTTTCACATATAAATGGTTCTCCCACAATTTTTGTAAGATAGAACGTACATGTTGAACATGATTTTCCATACAATCTGAGAAAATCAAAATGTCATCAATGTAGACCACCGCCACTCTGTCCAAAAATTCTCTCAAGACATCATTGACCAGATGTTGAAAAGCCGCAGGGGCGTTACTTAAACCAAACGGCATCACCTGGTACTCAAAGAGGCCATACTTGGTGCGAAACGCGGTTTTCCATTCATGCCCCTCAGCAACTCTTACAAGATGGTATGCTCCTCTTAAGTCGATTTTAGTATAAACTTTGGCACCTTTGACTTGATCCAACAATTGTGAGATGAGGGGTAATGGATACCGATTCTTGATAGTCACCAAATTCAGAGCTAGATAGTCGATGCAGGTGCGTAAAGTTCCATCCTTCTTGGGCCGAAAAAACAGAGGTGAGGACACTGGAGATTGAGATGGTCAGATGAATCCATTCTTCAAATATGCGTCCAGATATTCTCTCAAATATTGATTTTCTGCTTCCGTGAGCGCGTAAATACGACTACATGGCAGTTTGGCTCCAGCTTCCAGATGTATTTTACAGTCATACTCACGATGAGGCGGAGGTTTTTCAGCATTGATTTTATCAAAGACCCCCGCCAAATCCTTGTATTCATCAGGAATTTTTTTTACATCTAAGACACACACTCTGTTAGTTAATTGTGCCAGTTCTGATGCCGGAGATCCAGGAGTTTTCTGATGGCAATCCAAATAGCAATTCTGCAGGCAATGTTCCGAAGTCATCTTGATCGTTTTTCTTTCCCAATCGATTTTCGGGTTATGCTCTGATAACCAAGGCAAGCCCAGGATTAGCTGAAATTGCGGAGCATCTATTAGATTGAACCTAAGAAATTCCCGATGATCTTGTGGACCGATTAACTCCAACGTTTCTGTCTCTTCGGTTATGGGTCCAGACGTGAGATTTGTGCCATCAACAGCCTTAACCATTTCGCAATGCTTTTTCTTTATGGCTTGAATTCCCATCTCACTCGCATATTTTAGATCACAAAAATTGCCCGTTGTTCTGGAATCAATCATAACGGACACTCCATTTACAACTTTTGTTCCAAATCTTACGACGAAGGACACCGTCAGATTTGGCGCTGCCGACTGAAGGGTATTTATTAATTGCTGAATGACTGGAGTTGAATTTGCAACTTTTCCCACCAGAGCAACTCCTCCTACTGATGGGATTTGTCTTTTAAACCAGCATTGGTCTTGGGTTTCTTGACACAGTCTTTGACAAAATGGCCGGAGACACCACAATACATGCACAAGTTATTTGCACGTCTTTTCTCCCTCTCTTCTTTTATGAGTGGACCTCTGATGGATCCAATCTGCATGGGTTCCTCACTGGACGTGTGCTCTGACCGAACAGAGTCTGACTTCACACGATCCAATCGCGGGTAGAACGTCCGTAAATCTTTTTTCTTCTCAGACTTTCTTTCAGATAATCGATGTTCCAGCTGCAGAACTAAGTCTATCAATTCTGAAATTTCCTGGGGCCTCTTAGGAACTGCGCCAGAGCATCCTTTAACTCATCCTTAAGACCCCGATAGAATATGGCAGAGCGTTTACTTGCAGGCCACTCCGTTTCTACGATCAGTTTGTTAAATTGTGGAATGTACGCTATTAACTCCCGATTGCCTTGTTTTAGATCCAGTAACTCGTTGTCGGTGGCCTGTTCTGTGGTTCTCCTGTCAAAAATTCGCAAACATTCTTTCTTAAACAGGTCAAAATTGTACAAGGCTGGGTCGTCATGGGATATCAAGGGCATCGACCACGCCGCCGCATCACCACTCATGTAGGACAGCATGAACGCAACCTTCACCTGATCTTCCTTAAAAACCACTGACCTACAGAGGAAATGTAAGGAGCACTGTGTGAGGAAGATTTGCGCCTTATGTGGGTCACCCCCAAATCTCTCTGGATTAGCCATGGGAACCACTGGGGTAACTGAGTGGATTACTTGAGTTGCGGCCTCAGCCGCTGAACTACGACCAGGGTCAGAAAGTCTACCTGTCAGGAGTTCTTCCATTTTTTTATTTTATTAAATGAGTTTCCTGTTGGGACCTTTTTAATTCTTCTCGCAAAGCCCTATTGTCTTCAGTAGACTGTGTTAGTTGGCTTTGCAACCCATCTAGGATCCCAGCCAGAGTCTTAAGATCAAACCCCTCCGCCATCGCGGCTCAGGTGGAAAGGGTGGCACTTCAATCTGTCAAACTAATCAGATGAGCGCTGGCACCAACACCACCGAAGCCGACGATGCTCCCAATGCCTCTCCACCCCAGCCACCGCCCGAAAAGACTTCAAGGCAATAACTGAAGCAGAGGGAAAAGGGGAAGTGGAGTGAAAAAGAGAGACAGCCTTGCTCGAGAATTGTAGTCCTCGTGGCCTAGGAGTCTCCTAATCTGTGCCCCACGAATTCTCTGGTTTGGGTACACTAAGCTCCTGCATAGGAGACAAAACTCATAAACAACTATACACATGTATGATATTGTTAACAATTATTTGACTGTTACATAGAGTTTACCATTTCGACCTTGGCTATTGCTTCGCTCTGGTATTTAGTTGTGTAGGTATGCTGAATAACTACTTCTTAGTTATGTTAACGAACCTGCAAGGGTAAATATTGTTATTCTATTGATCTCAATTAAACTAGCACTATCAAGCTGCTGCTATTACTATCTTACCCGTTTTAGTCTCTTATTAAGTAGTGAACCTATTTTTATCAACTGTACAAGATTATGTTGGTTTCTCAAACTGGAAAATACTGAAGTTTTCGAAGTTTCCTCTGTAAAGTTCGTAACACCTTAGAATGAATAACTCAGATAGTTCGTATGCTTTATCTTCACCTTGCTGAAGCAAACTTGACTCTCCCTGGTTTCACAAATTATATTGAACAGTACCTTGTGTAGACGCGCTGGCTGGCAACACTGTAGCAAACCTGACAGCTCGGCAGCGGACACCTTTGTTTTTAGTCCGTCGACTCCCACGTTGCGCATGCGATATATTGGTACCTTTGTTACCTCTGAATGCTCCGAAAACTGAAATTTCGTTTCTAATGAACCGAAGGTTGAAGTCTAAACCAAATACCAACGAACGCGAGGAAAACCAACTTGTCTCCTCACGAAGTCAGTTGAAGTGCGTAGTTCAAACGGAACTCGCACGCTTTGAGCGTTTCCGAAGTCGCGAGGCTTCGGACACTAGACTGCTCGCTCCTTTGCGTGTCGAGTCCACAGCAGCGGCCATCTTTTGTGGAGGGTCTCGTAATAACTGAATACACTGCTTGAGCATAATTAAAGAGATAGTGTGTCTTTTCTTCCAACGGGAATTTGTTTTCACCTTAACAACACTATTCTTAGTTGTCAATCTACGGTTGGTTCCTACTACTGCAATCATAGTCCTGACAGTATCCCCCTTCAAAGGGGGTCCTCCCAAGTGAGGCTTTGTGGGGTAAGTCTCATGGAATTTTTTTATCAATCTGTGTGCATGTACATTGGTGGCAGGTTCCCACCATCTCTCCTCTGGACCGTAACCCTTCCACTCCACCAAGTAATACAGTTTATTTCTAGAGATTTTAGAGTCTAAAATTTGACTAACTTCATACTCTTCTTCAGAATCTACTCTGACCGCCATAGCTTTACTTGTGAGTCTTACATTGGGAGGATTCTTTTTTAGCAAATAAATGTGAAAAGCTGAGTGAATCTTCAATTTTATCGGAAGCTGCAATTTGACTGCTACTGGGTTTATTAACTTAATCACTTTAAATGGCCCAATGAACCGTGGCTGAAACTTCCTATTACCCTTTAGCTTTAAATGTTTAGTGGACAACCAAACCTGATCCCCCACTGCGAAACTGGCTCCCACTCGTCTGTTTTTATCTGACTGCTTCTTGTACGAGATTTTAGCCTTGGACAAATTAACTTGAGCCTTTTGATAGGATCTTTGTACTTCTGAAATCCAATCAGACACAGTGGGAATCTTGTTATCACAATTACCCATCATAAGGTTAGGATGACGGCCATAATTCAAGTAAAACGGGGTAAATCCTGTAGATGCATGTACCGCATTGTTATATGCAAATTCAGCCGTCCACAACAAATCCGACCAGCTCCCCTCCTGCTCCAGTAAATATAGTCTCAAATATTGTTCCAACTCTTGGTTCACTCGTTCAGTTTGCCCATCGGTCTCAGGATGGAAACTGGTCGAAAATCGTGTGTCAACACCCAAACTATGCATATAACTCCTCCAGAATCTGGACACAAACTGAGCCCCTCTATCTGAAATTATCACTTGTGGGATACCATGGGATCGAATTACATGTTGATTAAATAGTTTGACCAACTGCGGAGCAGTCGGTACTGATTCTACTGGAACGAAGTGACTCATTTTGGAGAAGGTATCTACCAAAACCAAAATGGCAGTGTACCCATGGCTCAGTGGAAGGTCTACAATTAAATCTAAGGACACCGTGTGCCAAGGACCTGGGCCATTGGGTAACGGCTGCAAAAGACCTTGTGGCGCCTGTCTAAATGGTTTGCTTTTAATACATAACTCACAGGTTGCGACATACTGACCCACCTGAGCAGCCATGTTTGGCCACCAAAAATGTCTTTGTAACAAGTTCAAGGTCTTCTTGACGCCCTTGTGTCCAGCCAACAAATTGTCATGACAACCTTCAAGTGCCTTCTGTTGCAGAGTTGCAGTAGGAAGATATAAGGTCTCTTCAAAGTATGGTAATGCGTTCCTGATTGTCTTTCGATTATCATCCGCAGCCCATCGTTCAAGCTCCTGAATAGGACAAAGTTCACGAATCTCCTTAGCAAAATCTTCCAGACGAATAGCCCCAATAATTTTTTCCAACGGAATGATCGGTTCCTCAGCAGGGGTTCTTAATTCATCAAATTGATTCATTCTGGATAATGCAACTGCTTTTCTGTTCTTTACGCCTGGCTTAAACGTGATTACAAAATCGAATTCAGAAAAGTATAGAGACCATCTAAGCTGACGAGGAGTAAGAGTTTTTGCCGACTTTAAAAATTGCAAATTTCGATGATCCGTGTACACAGTTAATCGATGTTTTGCGCCCAACAAGTAGTGGCGCCAGTCCTGAAAAGCTTCCTTGACTGCAAGCAATTCTTTGTCCGCTATAGTATAGTTGAATTCGGTTTCAGATAATTTTCTGGATCGGAGGGCAACCGGGTGAAGTTGCCCGGTCGTTTTATTTCTTTGAGACAAAATTCCTCCAGTAGCAAAATCGAAAGCATCAGTTTCAACAAAAAACACCTGATCAGGATCCGGATGCATCAAAATAGGAGCAGAGACAAAAGCCTTTTTTAGAAATTGAAATGCCTCTTCAGCTTCTTCTAACCACAAAAAGATTTTCCCTTTCCTCAACAGTTGAGTGATTGGATGAACCTTAGCAGAAAAATCTGGGATAAACCTTTTGTAGAAATTGGCGAAGCCAATGAAGCTTTGGATCTCCTTCACGTTTCGGGGCGACGACCAATCCTGAATAGCTTGGATTTTGGATGGATCCATTGCCACACCATCTGCCGACAAAATAAACCCCAAAAACTCCACTTGCTCGACATGGAATGAACATTTCTCCAGTTTCACATATAAATGGTTCTCCCACAATTTTTGTAAGATAGAACGTACATGTTGAACATGATTTTCCATACAATCTGAGAAAATCAAAATGTCATCAATTTAGACCACCGCCACTCTGTCCAAAAATTCTCTCAAGACATCATTGACCAGATGTTGAAAAGCCGCAGGGGCGTTACTTAAACCAAACGGCATCACCTGGTACTCAAAGAGGCCATACTTGGTGCGAAACGCGGTTTTCCATTCATGCCCCTCAGCAACTCTTACAAGATGGTATGCTCCTCTTAAGTCGATTTTAGTATAAACTTTGGCTCCTTTGACTTGATCCAACAATTGTGAGATGAGGGGTAATGGATACCGATTCTTGATTGTCACCAAATTCAGAGCTAGATAGTCGATGCAGGTGCGTAAAGTTCCATCCTTCTTGGGCCGAAAAAACAGAGGTGAGGACACTGGAGATTGAGATGGTCAGATGAATCCGTTCTTCAAATATGCGTCCAGATATTCTCTCAAATATTGATTTTCTGCTTCCGTGAGCGCGTAAATACGACTACATGGCAGTTTGGCTCCAGCTTCCAGATGTATTTTACAGTCATACTCACGATGAGGCGGAAGTTTTTCAGCATTGATTTTATCAAAGACCCCCGCCAAATCCTTGTATTCATCAGGAATTTTTTTTACATCTAAGACACACACTCTGTTAGTTAATTGTGCCAGTTCTGAAGCCGGAGATCCAGGAGTTTTCTGATGGCAATCCAAATAGCAATTCTGCAGGCAATGTTCCGAAGTCATCTCGATCGTTCTTCTTTCCCAATCGATTTTCGGCAAGCCCAGGATTAGCTGAAATTGCGGAGCATCTATTAGATTGAACCTAAGAAACTCCCGATGATCTTGTGGACCGATTAACTCCAACATTTCTGTCTCTTCGGTTATGGGTCCAGACATGAGATTTGTGCCATCAACAGCCTTAACCATTTCACAATGCTTTTTCTTTATGGCTTGAATTCCCATCTCACTCGCATATTTTAGATCACAAAAATTGCCCGTTGCTCCGGAATCAATCATACCGGACACTCCATTTACAATTTTTGTTCCAAATCTTACGACGAAGGACACAGTCAGATATGGCGCTGCCGACTGAAGGGTATTTATTAATTGCTGAATGACTGGAGTTGAATTTGCAACTTTTCCCACCAGAGCAACTCCTCCTACTGATGGGATTTGTCTTTTAAACCAGCATTGGTCTTGGGTTTCTTGACACAGTCTTTGACAAAATGGCCGGAGACACCACAATACATGCACAAGTTATTTGCACGTCTTTTCTCCCTCTCTTCTTTTGTGAGTGGACCTCTGATGGATCCAATCTGCATGGGTTCCTCACTGGACGTGTGCTCTGACCGAACAGAGTCTGACTTCACACGATCCAATCGCGGGTAGAACGTCCGGAAAATCTGTTTTCTTCTCAGACTTTCTTTCAGATGATCGATGTTCCAGCTGCAGAACTAAGTCTATCAATTCTGAAATTTCCTGGGGCCTCTTAGGAATCTGCGCCAGAGCATTCTTTAACTCATCCTTAAGACCCCGATAGAATATTGCAGAACGTTTACTTGCAGGCCACTCCGTTTCTACGATCAGTTTGTTAAATTGTGGAATGTACGCTATTAACTCCCGATTGCCTTGTTTTAGATCCAGTAACTCATTGTCGGTGGCCTGTTCTGCGGTTCTCCTGTCAAAAATTCGCAAAAATTCTTTCTTAAACAGTTTAAAATTGTACAAGGCTGGGTCGTCACGGGATATCAAGCGCATCGACCACGCCGCCGCATCACCACTCATGTAGGACAGCATGAACGCAACCTTCACCTGATCTTCCTTAAAAACCACTGACCTACAGAGGAAATGTAAGGAGCACTGTGTGAGGAAGATTTGCCCCTTATGTGGGTCACCCCCAAATCTCTCTGGATTAGCCAAGGGAACCACTGGTGTAACTGAGTGGATTACTTGAGTTGCGGCCTCAGCCGCTGAACTACGACCAGGGTCAGAAAGTCTACCTGTCAGGAGTTCTTCCATTTTTTTTTTATTAAATGAGTTTCCTGTTGGGACCTTTTTAATTCTTCTCGCAAAGCCCTATTGTCTTCAGTAGACTGTGTTAGTTGGCTTTGCAACCCATCTAGGATCCCAGCCAGAGTCTTAAGATCAAACCCCTCCGCCATCGCGGCTCAGGTGGAAAGGGTGGCACTTCAATCTGTCAAACTAATCAGATGAGCGCTGGCACCAACACCACCGAAGCCGACGATGCTCCCAATGCCTCTCCACCCCAGCCACCGCCCGAAAAGACTTCAAGGCAATAACTGAAGCAGAGGGGAAAGGGGAAGTGGAGTGAAAAAGAGAGACAGCCTTGCTCGAGAATTGTAGTCCTCGTGGCCTAGGAGTCTGCTAATCTGTGCCCCACGAATTCTCTGGTTTGGGTACACTCAGCTCCTGCATAGGAGACAAAACTCATAAACAACTATGCACATGTATGATATTGTTAACAATTATTTGACTGTTACATAGAGTTTACCATTTCGACCTTGGCTATTGCTTCTCTCTGGTATTTAGTTGTGTAGGTATGCTGAATAACTACTTCTTGGTTATGTTACAGCACCTGCAAGGGTAAATATTGTTATTCTATTGGTCTCAATTAAACTAGCACTATCAAGCTGCTGCTATTACTCTCTTACCCGTTTTAGTCTCTTATTAAGTAGTGAACCTATTTTAATCAACTGTACAAGATTGTGTTGGTTTCTCAAACTGGAAAATACTGATGTTTTCGAAGTTTCCTCTGTAAAGTTCGTAACACCTTAGAATGAATAACTCAGATATTTCGTATGCTTTATCTTCACCTTGCTGAAGCAAACTTGACTCTCCCTGGTTTCACAAATTATATTGAACAGTACCTTGTGGAGACGCGCTGGCTGGCAACACTGTAGCAAACCTGACAGCTCGGCAGCAGACACCTTTGTTTTTAGTCCGTCGACTCCCACGTTGCGCATGCGATATATTGGTACCTTTGTTACCTCTGAATGCTCCGAAAACTGAAATTTCGTTCCTAATGAACCGAAGGTTGAAGTCTAAACCAAATACCAACGAACGCGAGGAAAACCAACTTGTCTCCTCACGAAGTCAGTTGAAGTGCGTAGTTCAAACGGAACTCGCACCCGTTGAGCGTTTCCGAAGTCGCGAGGCTTCGGACACTAGACTGCTCGCTCCTTTGCGTGTCGAGTCCACAGCAGCGGCCATCTTTTGTGGAGGGTCTCGTAATAACTGAATACACTGCTTGAGCATAATTAAAGAGATAATGTGTCTTTTCTTCCAACGGGAATATGTTTTCACCTTAACAACACTATTCTTAGTTGTCAATCTACGGCTGGTTCCTACTACTGCAATCATAGTCCTGACAGTGTGATCTCATGGCAACGCCAAACCATTATAAAAAAAAAAATGCAGCATCCGAAGCAAAAGTAAATATCGATTACGAGTCATAATTGCAGGAAATATGGCCGTTGCCATCAAGGGACTGGTAGACCAATATGAAGCCATGGACGGCTTCCTTATCAAGCCCATCAATAAAGTCAAACCCAAAAACTTGGTTGCGTGAGACTTATCGGGCAGTGTGGATGCAAGAATTATATCTCTTGAAACTAAGGAATAGAAATAACTGGCAACCTTAATGTCAGCGCCATATATTTTGAAGACTGCACTCTACGGCGAAAAGGTTTTTTGTCAGCACATGAAATCGTATGTGAAGAATCTCTTGTTTATTCATCTACCTGCCCCGAATAGCCCAAGAAGATACCTACCAAGCCAACTTCGACCCCACAATAATTAATATTTGGGAAGACAGAGTGACTACTTTCTAATGATCAGGTCGAACTGCAGTATTTGAACTAATATTGGACTTTTAATGTGTATTTTTTTGTAAATTATGGTGCTTTATCCCCTAGTGTTTGAAAGTGAGGAGTGAGTATCTGCATAGGTCCTGAGGAAGAAGGTGGTTCTATACCAAACCCACCGAAACACGCGTCGACCCTGCGTGGAACCCTGTAGAACATTCTGTGGTTCTAGTTATCACAGAGGTTTTTCCTGTCATATAACACACTTTACTGTGTACAGATAATGGATGCATGTGGTTGGTGTGAAAGTGTATGAATTAGAGTGATTGTAGTGTGATAGTATTTATTGTATTTTTGCCATGTATCTTTTTGTAGTAATGAAATATTGAAAAGTTTATGTAACATGTGGAATTGAGATAAACCATGTACTAAATATCTATATGAAGAATGTTATATTTATAAAAAATTAAAAAAAGAATATAATAAGTTTAAAGAAAGAGATAACAAGTGATGATAAAATAAATAATAAAAAAAGAAGAATCAGTAAATTATATGTGTCACTGTTGTGTTTTGAAGGTTTATGAAAAGGATATGAACAATGTTCAAATGTATAAAATATATAGGCTATGAGGGAACTTTCTAGTGCTGTGTTTAAACCCAAAAACTTCTTCATCTTTTCCAGATTTGTGGGAGTCCACCGGGTAGCTCTAGAGTAGGGCCTAAGTCTGGCACTGTTGTTCCTAAAAAACTTTTCAGCATACAAAGTAGTCTGCTCAACAATCTCACCCAAAAATACATCATCCATAAACAACCGAAAAACAGTATAGGCAAAAAATGTTCACAATCCACTCTACACCCTGCATCACCACTAAAGGCAGGCAACACCAGCTGCATCATGTAGGATCAACCCAGAGTCCAGCACTTCCAATGGGAAGCCTTAAAGCCCTAGGCGGCAATCCAGATTCCTCTTGCACCATCGGCACAGCAGTGTCCTCCTCTAAAACAAGCACTTCATCTGCACTGAGAGTAGCTTCATCCTCACTGATAGCTTCATCATCCGATGATTCCATCTGGAGAGAAAACTCACTGCCTGAATCTTCCCCTCCAACCTCTCCCTCAGACGCACTGTCAGTCTCATAATCCTGCTCCGAGGAAGATTCAAGAAGCATACCAACCACCAGCTGAGCAGTCATTTTACGGCTTGCCATAATGCTTACTAATAAAGGTAACTTGTCAAACAAGTCAACAACAACAAACCCTTTGTAAAAACCAGAAAAAAACAAAAAGTAGCTTTAGCACAAAGACCTATGTACTTCAACACTATACCGCTCACTTGCCAGAAGCAGCTAGACTCACCATCACCTACTCTGCACAGACAGAGTAAGGATTAAGAACATCCCACTAAAAAAAGAATAGGAAAAGAAAATTACACATAAGACAATGCAAAACACATCACAAAGAATTTGATGCTCAGAACACTAACACATATGCTGCCATTATGACACCACTTACAAGAAAATTCATTCATGCATGACAATAATGACAATAATACTCATTTGGAGTAAACACAACAAAAATGTTTTTCTTACCAAATAAATGCAATTACACAAAACGGCAGAACAACCACTGCTGAATCCGTAACACTAGAATACAATGGAGAAACGAACGTTACAATCACATATGCAAATAATGCACCTGTCTACACACAATCCACCAACCAAGCTAAGGGGTAGGTGGGCCTAACAGTATAAATAAAATATTCACCTCCGTAAAAGGGGAGCAACCCTTGGCCAAGAGGCCACTCCCCAACACCAAAATTAAAAAAACCCTGGTGTCTAGTGGCTTCTGCCCCCGGGCATAAAAACATACTGCTGATCTGCCACCCAAAGAGGGCAGAGTTGGCCCAATCATTCTCCCATAAAGGGGAGGAACCCTGGACCAAGGGGCAGCTCCCCAACATAACAAAAAACAATCCATGTGGGCCTAGTGGCCTTATAAAAAACAAATCCGCTGATCTGCCCCTCAACAGCCAAATTAATGCTCCCCAAAGGGAGAGACACTTGCCCAAGGGTCCACTCCCCACAAATTAATGCCTGGTGGTCTAGTGGGCCACTAAATAAATAATGGTGAGCTCTGTCTCCCTAGGGAGGGAACAGACTGCCAAAAACATTGCCCCCAAGGGGGAGCAACCCTTGCCCAAGGGTCCACTCCCCACAAATTAATCCCTGGTGGTCTAGTGGGCAACTACATAAACAATGGTGAGATCTGCCCCACTAGGGGGATGCAGACAGCCAAAAACATTGCCCCCAAGGGGGAGTGACCCTTGCCCAAGAAGCCACTCCCCACAAAATAATCCATGGTGGTCTAGTGGGCCACTAAATAAATAAATATGGTGAGATCTGCCCCCCTCCTCCCCCGGGGACAGACAGCCAAAAACAATGCCCCCAAGGAGAGCGACCCTTACCCAAGGGGCCACTCCTCATAAATGCATCCTTGGTGGTCTAGTGGGCTACTTCAATTTAAAAATAAGGGCGTAATCTGCCCCTTGGGGGGCAGACACAGCCAAAACATATTGCCCCCAAATAGAGGAGCGACCCTTGCCTAAGGGTCCGCTTCCCAAAACACAAAAAGGACATAAAAAAAAATCCCTGGTGGCCCAGTGTGCACCTATACATAAATATAACTGTTTTAAAGGTGATATGCCCCCCAAGGGGGGCAGAACAAAGTAAAAACATTGCTCCCCCAAGGGGAGAAACCCTTGCCCAAGGGGCCACTCCCCAAAACAAAACGGCCATTTACAAAAAATAAGACATCCCTGGTAGCCTAGTGGGCACATATAGATACACTTTTTTTTTTTTATCGATCTGCCCCACCAAAAGGGGCAGAACAAAGAAAAAACATTTTTCCCCCAAGGGGAGCGACCCTGAAACAAAATGGCTATTTGAAAAAAAAAAATCTCTGGTGTCCCAGTGGCCACCTATACATTAAAAAAATTAAATGAGGCACAATCTGCCCCCCCAGGGGGGCAGAACTAAGTACAAACATTGTTCCCCCAAGGGGAGCGACCCTTACCCAAGGGGCCGCTCCCCAAAACAAAATGTCCCTTTAAAAAAAAAGAAAACTGGCATTCCTGCTGCACGATCGCGCCCCAGGCTAATGCTCCCTAGTCCTTGCAAACAAAACGTTAATCTCACACTATATTGTTAGCAGAATTTTCTACTTCCATGGCATTCGGTTGGTAGCAGATAAGCTATCTAAAATAATTTTTGATGGATGTTTCTGCCTGTAGATTCCTCACCTTTGAATATCTCAGGCATCTGATTGGATCCAGAAAGATCTGAGATAGCCGCCCGGTAGGGAGACTAACTCTGTCTTGCAGCTGGACATGGAGTTGTGATGACTGAATTTGAGCCAAATGACACCCGCCCTGGCAACAGCTCCTTTGTTTTCCCGTCCTTTTTGATGCAGTTCCAGAGGTTTTTTCCTCGGCTCTGAGATGAAGCAGTTTTTGCTCTCTGAATGTTTTTGGTGCAGTGCTAGGGATATATCCCCACCAAAGAAGTAGTCAAACCATGCCACAGGTATGCTGGGCAGATGCCCATTACAGAACAACATGAAGATTGTCTGCAGTGCCTCAGATCGAGGTTTGACTCATCATTGTGTTACCTCTGTTGCTGAATTAATCCAAATGCCATCAAGGAGGAACGTAGAAGGCGTGGGCGGTCTGTATCATGTTCTAGAACAATGGCTTGATCTCCTTTTCACTCCTATAGAGATGCCACGAGAAGAAAAAGAAGCACTCCTCTTCCCACAGAAGGCCAAAGTCCAGAGGTAAGTCTCCTGCTCATTGTTTGCCCAAGATTCCCACCGCTCCAGAGTTAGTGGCATTGTCCCCTAGGGCACCTTCTCTCCCAGCACCCATGATGTTACTGGTGCTGGTGTACCCAGAGTTCCTACCCTTTTTTAATGCAGTTCATGCTGGACATGTTCTGGCGAGTGGCAGTCCCCTCTGATGCACCTGTTGGTCTTATGGGACCATTTGGGATTCTTGAGGTTGAGGCGAATCCCTTGTTGGTGTTGCTACCTCGGATGTCAGCCGAGACTCTGATCCTCGCAATGTTAGGACGCCCACCTTCACCCCCTCATGCCCCCTTCCCCAAGATCAAGAAGCTCAACAGGCACCTTTCGAAAGGAGGACATCCAGAAGAGAAGCTCATCATCTCCTGGAAGAAGAAAGATAGTAAGAAGCCACTAGTGTCCAAAGTCCGTCTTGGGACATAATCCACACTAATTTTTGACTCAAAATTGGGCCAGTAGTTCAGAGATGGCCAAGGGGACGCTGATGACACTGAGCCCCAATGCTCCCCTGAAGCATCACACTTTTTGGCTCTCCAAATTGCTAGTGGGATGGGTATCACATTGAAATTGACTCAGCCTTGTCCCAATGACTGGCAAAAATTGCCAATTCTGCCAGTCCTTGGGACAGGGTTGGATCAATGTCAATTTCATATCCTTTCGAAGGAGATCGAAGTGCTTCAGCTTACTCTCCCCTCTGTGAAATACAGGCCTAACATTCTGACTGAAGTGTCAGCTTCATCTACTGTGAAACCCCTCCTTACCCTTTAACGAGGCTGGTGTGGTAGCAGTCAGAGAACCTTGGTGTAAGCCCTCCTCCTGCCCAGCAGTGAAACGAACAATTTCACACCACTACAGACCAGCTCCTGGGGACCCAGTTTTATTGTTCCTCTATTGTTCCAAAGAAAGCTTAGTGATGCTTGCATCCTCCACAACCAAGTTGAATCAAGTACCTTTCCTACTGGGGGGGCGTGGTCTACCGCGCAGCGGAATGGCCGCTCTGTGAGTGAGCTCTGCTGGCCGGGACCTAATCCTTATACAATCCGTGCATATGGGAAGCTGTTGAGGAGGCTACTTCTGCCCACGGGTGGCGGAACACTTGCGGACCCCGATGCTGCAGATCCTGCGTCCCACAGATGTATTGCGGCTGAGTAAAGTGACTTTTTGGAAAGCCGTAAGCTGCCCGAAGTAATCCGGCCAATGACTCGAACTGTGGGCGGGCAGCCTGAAAATCGAGGCCGCGGCTGCTGTAGGGCCGTGCACCGCGGACCAGGGAAAAAAGGGAAAATTCCCCACCGGCGTGACCCGGAGCTCCGAGGTATGTGCGCAGCTTGAGGTGGACAAAGAAGCGGCGAAACGTTTACCTGCAGCTGCTGTTACCCACCGCTGCGTGTGTAGGAGAGGAAGGCCATCTTCCCCAGAATCCCGTGCTGCCAGTTTGAAACAGGACTGCATTGCGGCCGAGATCGGCGGTGGAGGTGAGGGCCGGTGGCTGGAGCATGCACCTAAGCCCCGGATCGTTAATTCCCACAGGTTCGCACTGAGAGGGGTTGTGGCTCCAACTTGGATGCTTGAATTGAGGGAGAAAGCGCTAAAAGGTGCATCTTAGGCTGGCCCTGAGCATTTTCACTGAAAATTCATCACTTACAGATAAGATCGGCTTCAGCTGAGGACCGCCCGACGGGTGTATGTGCTATTCAAAGGAAGCTGGGCTGTGTGCAATTGTGGGTGTTAGTGAAGAAGTCCTGTGAATAAGCGGCCCTGAACCTGGAGTGCTTCGGAAAGCCCCGGGCTGCGGCTAGAGGTGGGTGGTCACTCAGCTAGCTGCCCATATAGCAGATTGCAAGTGCGGGCATTCAACATTCAACATCCTATCTGTACCCCTGGAGGCCCTTGGTGGATGGTGCCCATCTGTCTCCCACGGGGCCTGGCACGACGAGCTGTCCTTGTGACACTGAATGGTGTGAAGAGGCCTTCTGGGGACTAGCAGCCTCTGTGGTATGATCCAATAACGGTCCCTGTGGAGGTGCGTAAAACCCGAGCAGCTACTGGTGAGCCGCGGCGAGCTGGTGTAGGACACGAGGCGTGTGGTGACCTGAGGGACCCTCCAAGACGGGAAGGATATGGGCACGACCAGCGTTACTCTGGTTAGAGGCTGCTGCTGACGGGACGTGTCAGGTGCAAGTTGACCATTCTCATGATATATACCTCCCCCATACTTCTGCAACATGGGTAAGCAAGACGCTAAGCAACCAAAACTTACTTTTAAAAATAAACGTGCCCCGCGTCATACTGAATCAGAACCAGGTGCGCAGGGGGGTGGCCAACAAGATCCGCAAGCAGAAGATCCGGGTGAAGACCTGCGTACCCTCATGCTGGAAATGCACTCTAGTCTGCGTAATATAGACTCAAAGCTGGATACCCTGACTGCGCAACTGGACTCGGTCAAGACCCAGGTTAATATGCACGAGACTCACCTTGATGCCCTGGAAAACCGACACACCGAATTCCACAAATTTCAGGTTGAAACTAAAGAACAGCTACTACATATGGACAAACTACTTGGAATTATCCGGGCTAAGAACGATGATTTGGAAGCAAGGTCACGTAGGAACAACACACACACACACACTGCATCACAGGTATTCCGGAAACAACTGCCATATCCAAAATGGAGACCTTCGAGACGGATCTACTGCACAAACTTTTTGATCCCCATCCGTCCTCTGTCTTCGTGGTAGAGAGAACACACAGGTCCCTGGGACTGAAGCCTCCAGTCGCGGCGACACCTAGACCCATCCTGGCGAAGCTGTTGAATTATCAGGACAGAGATATTATTTTACGGCTGGCTAGAGAAAAGGGTCAGATATCACACAAAGGCAACACCATCTCTTTCTACCCAGACTTCACACCTGCTGTTCAGGCAGCACGTCGAGAATTTCTCCCTGCTAAGCGTATCCTTTTGCAGGCACAGATTCCTTATTCCCTGCTATGCCCGGCCAAGCTAAAGGTTTCGTATGATGGCGCTGCCCACTTTTTCACAGATGCGAAGTCTGCACTGAAATTTGCCAAACATGTCGGTGGGAAGAAAAACAAAGAGCTCCGGAGAGCTGAGATGTCCGAAACGGGTCACCTTAGTGACAATGACTGATATGGGTATCATATGGACCGTCAGCTTGGGTGACTGTTGCTGGGATGCCAGGTTGGGGGGTTGCTGAATATTTTGAAACTATGGGCTGCGGGTTTCCGCGATATGTCGCTGTCCTGTATGGTTTAATATGTTTGCTATAGGCCTAAAGCACTCTTTGTAATACTCCCAGCCACCCTGTGCGAACAGGGAGGTTTGCCGGTGCTGCTGCGCCCCCACGGGGAGGGACCCTGTACCACACTGTGGTTTTTTGAAACTAAGTTTGTTAAGGGTCGGTATTCTACAACCTGATTGGGGGGTTGGAGTGGGAGGAGGGAGGAGGGTTGGGATTGTTTTATTGTTTGTTGCCAGTATAATTGTCTTTTGTTGGTCAAAATGCATAGTCTGTAATTGGAAGCTGTCGCACCTCCAATGTTCACTTCGCTTGAGTCCAGGTAATGCACACGTAATCACTCCACAAAACTGAATGCTCTTACGTGGAATATCAGAGGGTTGAATTACAGCAGGAAATCTAGACTCGTCCATGCTTATTTATCCAGACATAACATAGACATGTGCTTATTGCAGGAGACACTCTTAAAAATGTAACACCATCGCAAAGGCTCAGACATCACAGGTGGGGGAATGTGTACTCCTCTATTTACTCTAACTATGACCGTGGTGTGGCTGTTCTGCTTAGGAGGGGAGTGGATTGGCGGGAAGGTGAGGTACATGGGGATGCCGAAGGGAGATATATCCTCCTGAATCGTGTGCTGGGGGGCGGGGGTGGATCTCCCTGGTCATTGTGGCAGTATATGGCTTAAAGTAGACTCTCCTAAAATCTTTCAGGATATTTGGATGAAGATTAGAGCGACAGGTTGCAGAACAATACTGTGGAGAGGGGATTTTAATGCTATTCTAGATGATGACATGGACAGAAAAGGTACGGCTCGCCCCTTACACCCGGCAGGCGAAGCCACCTTAAATGCCATAGCCTCTGATGGGGAATTAATACACATATATATGGTGTAGGAGAAATCCCCTAGTTAGAGAAGTCACATGCATTTCAGACCATCACAGAGCTTGGTCCCAACTGGACTTTTGGTTTGTTTCCCGTGATATAGCCGCTTGGACCACTGACATTGTGCATCTACCATGCTCCCTCTCAGATCACATCCATGCTTATTGAAACTGTCACTCCCGGGATCGCTGCCCAATGATGTCTCCTGGTGTCTCCCGTCACATGCACTACTTGATGAAGCCTTCAAGGAGTAAATCAGACGGTTATCAATGAATATATCACCCTTAATGTGGCTCGGTAGAGACTGAGACCTCACTTTGGGAGGCATTCAAGGTAGTCATCAGGGGACAGTGTATTGCCCGGCAGGCGGGAGTGTTAAATCTAGGAAATCTAGACTCGTCCATGCTTATTTATCCAGACATAACATAGACATGTGCTTATTGCAGGAGACACACTTAAATGTAACACCATCGCAAAGGCTAAGACATCACAGGTGGGGGAATGTGTACTCCTCTATTTACTCTAACTATGACCGTGGGGTGGCTGTGCTGGTTAGGAGGGGAGTGGATTGGCGGGAAGGTGAGGTACATGGGGATCCCGAAGGGAGATATATCCTCCTCAATAGTAGTGTACAATTAAAAATAGAACGATGCTGTCTCCTGGTGTCTCCCGTCACATGCACTGCTTGATGAAGCCTTCAAGGAGGAAATCAGACGGCTATCAATGAATATATCACCCTTAAAGTGGGCTCGGTAGAGACCGAGGCCTCACTTTGGGAGGCATTCAAGGTAGTCATCACTGGACAGTGTATTGCCCGGCAGGCGGGAGTGTTAAAAGCTGTTCGCTGCACGATCGCAACACTGGAAACTCAAATAAGGGAAATTCCTCTAATGAGCCCCAAACAATGGCTATCCTAAAATCCAAATTAATGGATTTTGCCGAAGAGGCTCAACGCAAAGTTAAATTATTGGGAAAATATACTGAGGCACAACTTTATGGGGAAGGGGATAGGACAGGCTGTACATTAGCTCGTATGATCCGACCCTCTCGGTCAACGACATTTATCCACGAAATACAAACGTTGCAAGGCTACGTTATCAGAGGCCAGGCAGAGATCCTAGAAGTGCTCTCCTCGTTCTATTCTCAATTGTACACTACTACTCAAGAGGCATGTCCCGAGGAACTGCAAACGTTTCTAGATTCACTGGCACTGGCCTGGTTTAACCAAAACCATAGAGAGTATATGGATCTCCCGTTTACTGTGGAAGATGTAGCCCAGGTTATAAAAAGTTTGCCGTTAGATAAGGCCCCTGGGTCTGATGGCCTGACCACGTCCTTTTATAAAACATATATGGAGGAGCTAGCCCCTCGGCTGTTGGCAATGTATGATGAGGCTCTGGAGAATAAAGTGCTGCCTCCACCCATGAGGGAAGCGATCATCATCACCCTTTTAAAACCTGGGAAGCCGGAATAGGAGTTAGATTCTTACCAGCCTCTATTGATGATAAACGTGGACGTTAAAATCCTAGCTAAGCTGATTGCAAACGGGTTGCAGGCCCTGCTCCCCATTAGTGCCCTCCCTGACCAGTCGGGCTTCATTCCTGGGAGGTCGACCTCTCACAATTTACGAACTATATTCTCGGTGCTGCATTATTTATACCCAGACGTAAAGTCTGCGGCTGTATTCTTGGATGCCACAAAGGCGTTCGACTTGCTCGAATGGCCGTTCTTATGTGCAATTTTAGGCCGCATGCGATTGCAATGGAGCTTTTGGCTGCCAGAATCAGGCAACACCACACTGCCCGAGGCATAGGGTTCAGCTCCCGGAGCTTACTCATTTCCCTCTATGCAGATGATGTGACTCTTTACATTGTCAATCCAGAGGAGAATTTGCACCCCATTTTGAGGGAATTCATTCGGTTCGGAGGTCTGGCTGGCTGGCATCTTCAACTGGGAGTTGGTGATATTTCCACTGACAGATGGCATGCCCCCGGTGACATCTGAGTTTCCTTTGAGAGGGGAGGCGGTAAAGTATTTGGGGGTATGGTTAAGTCTGGATACGCAGGTGGTGTGGAATCTAAATTACAGGCAGGCTGTTACGTGGTTGGAGGAGAAGGTTAAGATGTGGTCTGGGTTACCACTATCTCAGGCCGGAAAGGTAGTATTGGCCAAAGTGGTTGTGTTACCGAAGTTTTTATATTCATTTGTTAACCTCCCGATCCCTCTCGCGCAGCAATTTTTTAACACCCTGAAGTCGCAGATGATCTCGCTGGTGTGGGCAGGTGGGCAGGCTAGAACATCCCGGGATTTGCTGACACTTCCGTTGAAGCAGGGTGGTCTGGGCGCCCCGGACATGCATCTTTATGCTCTGTGCACCCAGGCTCAATTCTTATACTATTGGGTCCACCCGACGCCCTTCCAACCACATGTCACAGTCAAAACTGATGCCTTGGCTCCTGTCCCGCTTAAAGTAGTGATTTACCAACGATTACGTCGCCCGCGCGGAGACATAGATACATCTGGGACACTATGTTGGGCTTGTGACGTGTTGCTCAAAAGAGCTGACATTCCGGTGCTGTATGCCCCCTTAATCCCCCTAGCACAGAATCCAATGCTGCCTCGTATCCAGGATGGGGTCAGTAAGACACTGGAACAGAAGATGGCACTTCACACGTTTGCCGATCTATATCTGGGAGATACATTCAGGCCCCCCCCAGAGGTGGTTGAGGGACAAACTGTGTCATTTGCTGAGCTCTTCCTATATCATAAGCTACAATCGGCTTGCCGCGTCCTCTGGGACGGTTTCCCGTTGGCCCCTCCACCACTTCTCGCATTGGAGAACCTGTTGAAATCCCCATCTCCCCGTAAGCTCATTACACAACTGTACACAAACATGCAGAGCCCTACCCCGTGGGTGACACCTAAATCCTTGCAGAACTGGAACAGCGAACTTCCTCTTTCATTGACTGAAGCCCAATGGGAATTCTGCTGTGGACAGCTTACAGAGCTCTCTCCTAACTACAAGCTTAGATTAATTTACTTTAAATATCTACATAGATTTTATAGAACACCTGTGAGTCTATATCGCATGGGAATCAAGGACGATGAGAGCTGCTGGCGCTGCAGATACACTCCCGCCTCATTTTTACATGTAGCATGGGAATGTCCCAAAATTGCTGAATTCTGGTCACATGTTTTTACCTCAGTGAACCAAATACTTGGCATGACAAATGCCCCATCCCCCATTCTAGGCCTGTTAGGTTATGTAAAGGACACTCCGCCTAAGCTGCTCAAATTACATGCACTTCTTTTATTGTTCGCCAAACGGCAAGTTGCGGTCCACTGGGGCAGGAGAAGGTTACCCTCCATAAGGGGTTGCTTGCTGATGTTACATATAGTCACACACAGCTAAACATATTTTGGGAGCTTATGCCCTCTACTTTAAGGCTTCGAAACATTTGGGAGCCATTCCGGACCTGGACACAGAAAAACAAGAAGCTACAGAAGAGGCACATGTGGCTGAAACTCAGACTGAGGCACTGCTGTAATGGGATGTAGATTGTTAATTGCTTTTGAGTCTGCTCCCCCTCCTAAAACCCCTGTGAATGTGGAGTCAATAGAAAGAGTCTGAGATGTATAGGACCCTCCATGTGGTATTATGTATTGTGAACCTAATCTGGGCGTTGATTTCTGTTGATGCTTACCGCTATGTGTCAGCAGTCAGGATTCTTTATTCGATGGTTAAAAATCACCATAAAAGTACAGATATACAATATACACTCATTTCATTAAAAAAACAATAAAATTAACATTAATCCTGATGTGAATACAGCTAAATCACAATGTATTAAGAAAAACATTATGGACCTTTAAAACCAATATCAGAAATCTCACGGTCCCCCCCCCTCTAATTGCCCTCAATCGAACAGCCACTTTAATAAAATTAATAATACAACACAGTGTGAGGGGATTATTCGCCTGTTGTAAATAAATCAAGGCCTCTTGAGCGCATTTTATGTTTGATTTTTTAAAGATATCTACCAAGAATCTGCGCCTAGGTTCAGAATAAAATGAACATAGCAGTACAAAATGAAGGGAATCCTGCGGAGACCTATTGTCGCAGCCGCAGGTTCCCTTCT
The DNA here is from genome assembly GCF_964261635.1 of Lissotriton helveticus. NCBI lineage: Eukaryota > Metazoa > Chordata > Amphibia > Caudata > Salamandridae > Lissotriton > Lissotriton helveticus. The sequence goes on along the minus strand of NC_136071.1, from coordinate 1,152,908,291 downwards.
GCTCAATTTTGGGGGAATACCCTAATGGTGATCCCAATAAATATGGTAAAAGATTGAGCCTAAAACGGTTCATTAAAAACCTATCCTGAGCATTGTGTATCAAGTATAAATAAGGTTCCATTCCTTCTGTGGTCTTTACAAGGTTATAGGCACACACCGTAGTTTTAGCCCTATCTAGCTCTGTTCTTTGTGTGGCTGTGTGTGCCAAAAACACTTTTTTAACAATCATCTTATGATGAGGGATAATTGCTGCCGCGTCGGCAAAGAGGTTCCCGAGGCCCAGAGTGTCCAAAACGGACTTAACATAACTGAGCCACGGGATCCGCGACCATTTTTCTCTGCCCAGGCAGTCCTTCATTATTTCCCTACTTAAGGTCGCCTCGGGATTTATCCAGATTTTTAGCCAAGCTAAAATTGGCCTGACTTTCACCAAGTCCTCAAGATAGGGTATCCCTAACTCCCTGTGTGCAATGGCTGCAGCTAGACTGTGTGGGGCTTTCAGGATGGAGCATAGGTGTTTGTTCTCCTCCCGCTGAAGTTGACCGATATTCACAAAGCTCCACACCTCTGCCCCATAGGTGACTTTGGAGCAACACATGGAGTTGTACAGATTCAGCACCTGTTCCGGGCACCACCTCCCCAACCTCCGATCGTAACCTGCAATAGCTCCATTGGTAACATTCATCTTGCGGCAACGTTCCTCCACCAGGTAGTTAAATTTTAAAGACCCATCAAATAGTAAGCCCAGATACGAGAATGATTTGACCTTCTCAATCTTGTGGCTCCCTATCATAAATGTAAATTTGTTGCATGGTTTGTTGCCAACAGATAAAACATATGATTTACCAAGATTAACAGAAAGATCTAGAGAACCCATAAAAGATACAAAACCATCAATTAAAATCTGTAGACTCTTGGGTGTTCGTCCGAGGAGGACCGCGTCATCTGCGTAAAGTAACACAGGAACATGACGCGTCCCTACTCGTGGGCAATCTGATCCCAGCTGTAAGAGGTGCTGCTCTAGATTATTAATATAGAGAGAAAATAAAAAAGGTGCCAAGATACAGCCTTGGCGTACCCCACTACTACAATGAAAGGAGTCAGTGCATCCACCCTCCGTATTGTACCTAACTTGCGCTGAGGTATTACGGTGCAATTCTCTTAAGATGTTAATAAGGCCGACCTCTATCCCCATGCTGGTCATCATGTCCCAGAGCTTGTCCCTATTTACATGGTCGAAAGCAGCTGCCAGATCCACGAACCCAATATAAATGGATTCCGTGCTGGCCTTAGTGTATTTTGCTGCTAGCATATAAAGGTTCAAGCACTGGTCGCTCGTGGACCGACCCATCCTAAAACCGTACTGTGTGTCTGAGATGATATTATTTGCCTCAGTCCTCAGTCCACTCCGACAGCCGGTTTAGTATCCCCCTCCCCAGAATTTTAGCGGATACTTCGATCAGGGAGATAGGGCGATAACATTGCGGGTCATCCCTATTGCCCTTTTTACGGGCTCGGCGACGTCACCACTTCGTCAGAAGTGGGGCGGAGCTGCGAGCCGTATTGTAAAGGGTATTCTGTTCTGTAAATTCCTCAGTGCGCGAGCTTTTTCAGTCATTTTGTTTGGCATCTGCATAGTGATTCGTCTTCGCTGTGCTGTCTTTTTAGTAGCCTTGATGCGATAGGCTACATGTTATTTCCGGTCGCCATTGTTGGCATATTCTGTGCGGTTATGCGCACGGCCGTCCATAAATATCAATTAGGAGCTGTCAGGGAGGTGCTGTAATGGAATCCACATGCTGTGGGCGCGTTCACCATTCTGCAGTGCGTTTTGTGGGGGGCGCGCGCCATGCAAAGCACAACATTTGTCTGGTGTGCATCACAGCCTGGTGCAGACAATAAGATTCTTAAGACGGGAACGTTTCTTGCTCCATGCCTTGTGCCGAGTGCGAGTGGTTTTCACAGCTTCCCGTTTGGTGTGTCATTTTTTGGAGTCATTGCACAACCAGGTCATTTGTGAAGCAGGGAAGTGTAGGTGCGTGCGTAGTCTGTCTTAGTGTCAAAATCATTTTTTTCCGACTATATTTGGTGTTTGCAGTTTTATGTAGCGTGAAGTCGATCTGAAGGTAGTAGATGATATTAAATTAAACCAAGCTACATTTATTAGGCACGGGGAGTTTAATTGATGCTTAGAAGCATATGCTGGTAAGATGCTACCGTAAATCGAGCATTTTTAATGGCGACAGTTCTGTTTGTTATGCTACATTTTTTAATTGCTTTGCTGTTGCTCTTTTCTATTGTGTGGCATCGTATGATTGGCTTAATTAAACTGATGGCATTTGGTAATGTGGGAGAGGGATAGGGTCCTAAAGCTCCAGCAGTTCCTAAGAGCGTATTCTTTTCAGTACCACCACCACCACCAGTACTACCAGTACTACAGACACCAGTACTACCACTACCACCACCACCAGTACTACCAGTACCACGACCACCAGTACTACCACTACCAGTACTACCATAACCAGTACCACTACCACCAACAGTACTACCACCACCAGTACCACCACCACCAGTACTACCACTACCAGTATTACGGCCAGCAGTACCACCACCACCAATGCTACTGCTACCAGTACCACCAACACCAGTACTCCCGCTACCAGTACCACCACCACCAGTACCACCACTACCAGTACTACCACCACCAGTACTACCACCAACAGTACTACCACTACCAGTACCACCACCTCCAGTACTACCACTACCAGTACCACCACCACCAGTACCACCACCACCAGTACTACCACTACCAGTACCACCACCACCAGTACTACCACTACCAGTACCACCACCATCACCAGTAGTACCAGTACTACCACCATCAGTACTACCACCACCAGTACTACCACTACTACAGCCACCAGTACTACCACTACTACAGCCACCAGTACTACCACTACCACCACCAACAGTACTACCACCACCACCAGTACTACCAGTACCAGTACTACCATAACCAGTACCACTACCACCACCAGTACTACCACCAACAGTACTGCCACTACCAGTACCACCACCTCCAGTACTACCACTACTACCACTACCAGTACCACCACCACCAGTACTACCAGTACCACCACCACCAGTACTACCACTACCAGTACCACCACCACCAGTACTACCACTACCAGTACCACCACCATCACCAGTAGTACCAGTACTACCACCATCAGTACTACCAGTACTACCACCACCAGTACTACCACTACTACAGCCACCAGTACTACCACTACTACAGCCACCAGTACTACCACTACCACCACCAACAGTACTACCACCACCACCAGTACTACCAGTACCAGTACTACCATAACCAGTACCACTACCACCACCAGTACTACCACCACCAGTACCACCACCACCAGTACTACCACTACCAGTATTACGGGCAGCAGTACCACCACCACCAATGCTACTGCTACCAGTACCACCACCACCAGTACTCCCGCTACCAGTACCACCACCACCAGTACCACCACTACCAGTACTACCACCACCAGTACTACCACCAACAGTACTACCACTACCAGTACCACCACCTCCAGTACTACCACTACTATCACTACCAGTACCACCACCACCAGTACTACCAGTACCACCACCACCAGTACTACCACTACCAGTACCACCACCACCACCAGTACTACCAGTACTACCACCATCAGTACTACCAGTACTACCACCACCAGTACTGCCACTACTACAGCCACCAGTACTACCACTACTACAGCCACCAGTACTACCACTACCACCACCAACAGTACTACCACCATCACCAGTACTACCAGTACCAGTACTACCACAACCAGTACCACTACCACCACCGGTACTACCACCACCAGTACCACCACCACCAGTACTACCACTACCAGTATTACGGGCAGCAGTACCACCACCACCAATGCTACTGCTACCAGTACCACCACCACCAGTACTCCTGCTACCAGTACCACCACCACCAGTACCACCACTACCACCACCAGTACTACCACCAACAGTACTACCACTACCAGTACCACCACCTCCAGTACTACCACTACTACAGCCACCAGTACTACCACTACCACCACCAACAGTACTACCACCACCACCAGTACTACCAGTACCAGTACTACCATAACCAGTACCACTACCACCACCAGTACTACCACCACCAGTACCACCACCACCAGTACTACCACTACCAGTATTACGGGCAGCAGTACCACCACCACCAATGCTACTGCTACCAGTACCACCACCACCAGTACTCCCGCTACCAGTACCACCACCACCACCACCAGTACCACCACTACCAGTACTACCACCACCAGTACTACCACCAACAGTACTACCACTACCATTACCACCACCTCCAGTACTACCACTACTACTACTACCACTACCAGTACCACCACCACCAGTACTACCAGTACCACCACCACCAGTACTACCACTACCAGTACCACCAACACCACCAGTACTACCAGTACTACCACCATCAGTACTACCAGTACTAACACCACCAGTACTACCACTACTACAGCCACCAGTACTACCACTACTACAGCCACCAGTACTACCACTACCACCACCAACAGTACTACCACCACCACCAGTACTACCAGTACCAGTACTACCACTACCAGTACTACCACAACCAGTACCACTACCACCACCAGTACTACCACCACCAGTACCACCACCACCATTACTACCACTACCAGTATTATGGGCAGCAGTACCACCACCACCAATGTTACTGCTACCAGTACCACCACCACCAGTACTCCTGCTACCAGTACCACCAGTACCACAACTACCAGTACTACCACCACCAGTACTACCACCAACAGTACTACCACTACCAGTACCACCATCTCCAGTACTACCACTGCTACCACTACCAGTACCACCACCACCAGTACTACCAGTACCACCACCACCAGTACTACCACTACCAGTACCACCACCACCACCAGTACTACCAGTACTACCATCATCAGTACTACCAGTACTACCACCACCAGTACTACCACTACTACAGCCACCAGTACTACCACTACTACAGCCACCAGTACTACCACTACCACCACCAACAGTACTACCACCACCGCCAGTACTACCAGTACCACCACCACCAGTACTACCACTACCACCACCACCACATTAACACACTCCATAACACTTAGCAAAAATACATTACCATTTACAATGCCATTAGCTCAAGCTCAAATAAATCCGAGCCCGATTGCATTTCTAATGCTTGTTAAAGATGGAGAAGTGTGGCTCACTGGTTAGAAGCGGCAGACCCTGAAGCAGAGGTCGGCCCGGGACCAGGGTTCAATTCCCGACGCGGCAGGGTCTTGGGTCAATGTCCGCGGACTTGATAATTCTCGCTTAGGTGCCTACGCTAACCATGGGTCCCACTCTGCAACTCTGGGCAATAGCTTGCTTAATCTCCACAACGGCTCCAGCAACGCCGGGGATGCCTGGCTTCACCTTGGGGTGCCCTCTCACAGGGAAAGCCAGGACGGGTTCCCCAGCGGTATACAGCGCCAGGACGCCACGTAACGAGGTAACAGTGCGCTTTACAAGTATACATACATTACATTACATTACATAGGGATGATAATGGCCGTTGACCAGGAGGGCGGTAAGCCATGACGGATTGCTGTGTTAATGACTCTTGTCATTATAGGGCCCATAATTCCACAGAGCTTAGGAACAAATCAGGCGGAATTCCATCTGGGCCTGGAGCCTTGTTTTTCGACAACCCCTCAATCCCGACCTTGATTTCCTTTAGTGAGAAAACTACGGGCTGGTCTTGGTCTACGCTCCTTTGCTCATGCGGTATGCACGTTTCGTGATTATATAGAGCCCTATAATGAGTAATCCACGTAGTGGGTGTTATATTTGTTCCTAATTTGGGGATCGCGTCGTCCTGGAAGGTGGGTCTATTAATAATTCTCCAAAACTCGGTCATATCCCTCTTTTGCCCCACCTCCCTTAAATCTGCCCGACCTTCTGCCTGTAATGCCTTTTTCCTCCTATTCAGCTCGCTCTTATATTTTTTGCTGCAGGAGGCAACTTGTGTGGCATCCCTTGGCCTTATTTTAATACTGTCTTTGAGTTCCCTCAGGGCTTTGGAGCAGGCTCGGTCAAACCAACGTGGTTGACTACCAGTCACTTTTATCGGGGCACTAGTCTTTAACAGACTATCCACTAAATCAGCAATATATTTAAATTCTCTAAGTAGCTGCTGTCCTGTTATTGCCACGTCTAGACATGCCTCAAAAGCTAATTTCCCCTTCTCCATCAGTGATTTATAGAGCCTTTCTCCATCAATCTTGGACCACCAGAGGCGTCTACCCTGGTCAGTGGCCAACTCATTTATTGCAACGTGCTTAATCCCGCTGGGACCAGCACGATAGTGCACATCTAACACCAAGGGATTGTGGTCGCTAAACGGGTTCCATTCAATCCCCACCCTGGAAATTCTATTTTTAAAAACCCTTGAAGCAAAAATGTAATTGATATATGACGAGCATCCTCTGCCCTTAAAAGTGGGTGGCAAGGTCTCATCTTGCGGTAAATGCACCATGTCCATAGTGTGAACCCGGTCGTGGTTATGCATACATTTTGTTAAAGCATGACCTTCTGGCGAGGGCTCAAAATGGGCTCCATTCTCCTCTAGAAGCTACTTAAGAGGCACATGTGGGTGAAACTCAGACTGAGGCACTGCTGTGATGGGATGTAGATTGTTAATTGCTTTTGAGTCTGCTCCCCCTCCTAAACCCCTGTGAATGTGAAGTCAATAGAAAGAGTCTGAGATGTATAGGACCCTCCATGTGGGATTATGTATTGTGAACCTAATCTGGGCGTTGATTTCTGTTGATGCTTACAGCTATGTGAATATACGATGAATAGGTATTTATTTTTTTCATTGGATGTGGACAAGTGAGGTGTGCATTATTACAGTTGTATTATGTACTGTACGGACTGTTACCATCTCAACTCCAGTACAACGTTGATATTATGCTGGCCTGTTGTGTTGTAACATTACTTTTTCTTGAAAATGTCAATAAGAAAATTTAAAAAATAAAAAAAGTACCTTTCCTACTGTCCCCCCATGCAGGGAGTTGAAAGAACGCTGGAGGGAAAAAGAAAATATTTTCTATAGGCATCCAACCCTGCGTTCCCTGTATGCAGCTTGTTAGTTGGGGTGTTAGTCTCACACACTATGGGATATGGCCGAATCGATGGTCCACAACTTACCAGAGCATTAAGGGGCCACTTTGCAGAAGTGGTCTGTGATGGGCAGTATGCTTCCTGTCATATAATCAGGACGTGCCCATATGTCACTGAGTGGTTGGTCAGGTTTATGAACTCATCTGTGGCATTAAGACGTCATGCCTACTGCAGTCAACAGTGCGCTCGGCGGCTGTTTAAAATACACTAATGAGTATGACTTTCTTTATGGTGAGCACCTCTTTGGTCAGTACGTTTTCACATCTAGGTGCAGGTATTCACCTCCAGGACAGAGATTTATGTATGATAGACTATAGTGAATTTTTTTAAAGTTTATTAAACTTGAAAAATATTTTAATGGTAAATAATGTTATATTAATTTTAATTTTAGACCAATTTAAAAATGTACAGCATTAATAACTTAATTTATTTTAAATATAATACTATAGTTTAAATTATAAATACAATCCCAACTTAAATAATTTTGGGGGGATTATATATTGCAATTTATTAAGTGATATATACAATTAAAAGTAATTTAATTGTATTTTAATGCAATTGTAAAAGAAGGTCATTAGAATATGTTAAATTAACACATAAAATGTGTTGTATTTGGATAATTTTTCAGACATTAAATTAAATTAATATTTTTAACTTGTATAAATAATGTAATATTATTTCCTATGGGGTTTTATGTTAAGTCCTGTGAGTGGCCATGTGTGATGCTAGACTTACTCAACTCTGAGCTGGAGTAGTTTACCACTGTTTGTGGTCCCTTTTTGTCTGCAGTAACTTTAGAAGTGTAGTTTGTGAATTGGAATGGGCATATTTTTTGTGGGTGGGCACGATTCCCTCCCTAAACCCCTCCCATGTTGTAGGAAGTATTACCCATTACCCAGGCACTCCCCTCTGTCCCTCCCACATTTACTACTTAAACATATAATTACATGTACAGATACTCTGCAGTAGGACTAGGGATCTCAGACGGGAACAAGATAGGAAAGGATGTGGTGGAACCTCCGTGTGCACATTTGTCAATAGCACTTTGTAGTACATTAGTAGCACTACTAAACGTACTGCAAATTGCAGTTAGGCCCTTTAGTTTAATTGCAAAGGATCAGAATCTTGGTACAGACCATGTCTCTTGCAAAAGGCCTCAACAGACAGAAAAACTAACACCCCATCTGCTTCTCAGATTTAATTCAAGAAACTGTCTTCCTTCCCTTTGTGTTTTCAGTTTTTCACAGGCATCACACTAGTTTGAGAACAAAAATGGACACCTCCTGGTGAACCTCCTATAAGGTGGAAGAAGTGGAAGAATGTTTTTGAACGATATGCTAGGGTGTGTGGTGCGTCTCTAAGTGCAGAGCGTAAAACATCTCTTCTTCTACATTGCTTAGGAGCTGAGGGACAAGATGTGTTCGATCATCTTCCCGAGTTAACAGAGGTGGAGTCAAATGGGTTAAATGATTATGAAAAAAGCATCCTTAAATTAGATAAGCATTATCTTCCTAGGGTAAGTACTATATTAGAAAGGTATAATTTTGGGAAGAGAGTGCAAAAAGAGGATGAGAGTGTAGAAACTTACAAAACAGAACAGAGGTATGATAGTTGGTTATAAGCTTGCGCTCAGTTTATATTGGTAATTACACAACATGTAAGGCTGCTCCCGGGGATAAAGGTGACGTTTATCACTTCGCCACCATTTGGTGTGGACAGCATCTACAACAACAAATTTATATACGTTGTATCCAGAGCAAGAGAGAGTCCTATATTCCAAAGTAATTTACAAATCCAAAAGATAGGTTCCAGTCCACATGTGTAGTTAGTCTTCTTCTTTTATTATTTTCACAACAGCAACCTTGTGGATCCTAGCCAACACGTGTTTCGTCTAACAGCAAAATATGCACATAGACTTCATGAGGGCAGCTCACTATAAGTATCAGCATCACAAGAAGATTTCAATCATAGGTCGTGTTGAAAAATAAAACATATAATCAGGAAACTAATCCATGTAGATAAAAGCGTTCCAATTGAGCAATAGTCAGTCCCCACGTCAGGGGTTCGGCCAGTTTTGTGATCAAGTGTGTAGCAAGTAAGAATAACCACGAGGAATTGGCGTCTGTAGAAATGTACGTTACTAAGTTGAGGAAACTTGCATCATCTTGCAAGTTCGAAGGTTTAAGTGACAAGCATATCAGAGACCAGTTCATGCTAGGTTGCAATATGGAGAAGGTCAGGGATGAACTTTGGTTAAGGGACGAACCTACCCTTGATGAAGTTCTTTCAATTGCCAAAAGAATAGAACACTCTGTGAAATGTGTCGATGTTATTAAGAAAGACAGTTCAAAAGATATTAAAGTTCAAGTAGTCAATGATGCAAATGTTAAAAGCAAAGTCAGTCGTGATAGCAAATATAAAATTGAACTGAAGAGAATTAATGATAATAGTTCTCGTCTGAAATGTTTTAGGTGTGACAAATCTGGTCACCTTGCGAATGACAAAAAATGCCCGGCTTTAGACCATATTGGTTCTAAATGTAAAAAAAAAGGGTAATTTCTCCTTTGTATGCAAGACTAAACAAAAACCTAAGGTGAAAAAGGTGTAAGTATATAAAGAAAATAATTCAGATGTAGGGTCAGAGGACTTTGAATGCGGTCAAGTCATTGTTCAAGTTCAATCTCCTTCTTCCAAGAAAAACTCCCCCACTGATTATATTATGGTTGATGGACAATCCACTAATGTTTTATTTGATGCAGGAGCAAAAATTACTATTGTTTCTAATGCATTCTATGAAAGTAAGCTCAAAGGCAAGATTAAGCTACTCAAACCTGACATAATTCCATTAGCGTATGGTGGTGAGCCAATAAAGTAACATGTCTATTTCCTAGGTCTGATTGAGTATAAGGGCAGAATGATCTCGGTGAAAATCTATATTTCAAAAAAAGGGGCAGCATTATCAGTTGGCTGCACCAAGGGGACTTAGGTGTATACTTGGATCCCAATTCAGATCCACCTATTTTGTTGAGAGAGGGATTGTGTGTCGTTGACAAATCTAGTGATGAAAAATATGTGCAAGATCTTATGAAAGATTTCCCTGTGGTGTTTAAAAAGCGCTTGGGATGCTTGAGGGGTTACCAACACAGGATTATGTTGAAAGCTGATGCTGTTCCTGTATGCTGCAAAGTCAGGAATGTGCCTTTGTCTGTTAGGTCAGATATGCAGAAAGAAATTGAAAACTTGAGTGAGGGCATAATAGAAGAAATCAAAGGAACTGAGTGGTTGGCTCCGGTAGACTCTGCGCGAAAATCCAACGGCGATTTAAGATTATGCATAGACTTACGCCAATTGAACAAGAATGCAGTAGTGGATAGATATCCCTTGCCTAATATTAATGAATTGGTAACATTGTTAGGTGGTGCTAAGGTTTTTAGTACAATAGATTTAACATCTGCGTACCACCAGATTGAGTTGGAGGAGTCCTCAAGGGATCTTAGAGCATTCATAACTTCATTTGGAACATTTAGGTTTGTACGTATGCCTTTTGGATTGGTGTCAGCTTCTTCAGCATTCCAACGGGCTATGGAGTTGGTCTTGAAAGATATAAAGGGTGTGTGCATCTGTCAAGATGATTTGTTGATTTATGCCAAAAGAATGGATGAACATGAAAATATTTTGAGATCTGTGCTGTTGAAATTGTGTGAACATAATTTAACAGTAAAAGATGAGAAATGCAGATTTAGGGGGCTAATGCATTTTATTATTTGGGTCATCACATAAGTGAAAATGGCATTAAACCTAAGCAAGAACTGGTAAATGCAATACAAAAGATGGCTTCTCCAACGAACAAAGAAGAATTGATGAAGTTCTTTGGCATGGTTTAATATTATGCTAAGTTTGTTAAGAATTGTGCAGACTTAACTGTTAATATGAGATCTCTGTTGCGTAATGGTGTCAATTTTATGTGGTCTGAGCAATGTGAAGAGGAGTTTTCTAAAATTAACATTTGTTTGAAAGATGCTCCCTTTCTTCAGAACTTTGATCCAAAATTTAAATGTATACTTAGCACGGATGCAAGTGAGAAGGGACTCGGGGGCAGTTCTTCAACAATTATCTCCTTCAGAGATGAAACCCATTATGTTTTTGTCCCGGAGTTTAAAAGATCCAGAATCCAGGTATTCTGTTGTAGAACGAGTCATTAGCTGTTTTTTGGGCCATAAGGAAATTAAAAAAGTTCTTGTGGGGAATTCAGTTTGAGGTCAGAACTGATCACAAGCCCTTGATTGAAATTTTTGAGAGGAAAGGTATTGATCTCGTTTCCAGACGGATTACTAAATGGATAATTGTGCTTCAGGGATATTCTTTTTCCATAAAATACATTCCTGGGTTAGAAAATTGTGTTGCAGATGTCCTCTCTCGCCTTGTTTCTCTTGAGAATACTAACTTAGATGAGGATGAGATGAGTACAAGTTATGATTGGGTATGTGTTGTGGATCATGGTCATATAAATGAGGACAAGTGGCGTGAGGCAATTAAATTGGATGAAGTTATAATGGAAGTAATTTCCTTATTGCAGAGAAGTTGGCCAAATGCTAAAGTGGGAGCTGATGGAACCAAACCTTTTTGGAATATAAGACATGAATTGTCTGTTGGGAATGAATTGTTGTTTAGAGGTACAAAATTGGCTCCTTCTAATAGCTTAAGAAATGAATTAATCAAGTTGGCTCATATATCTCATCCAGGCATTACTAAAACCAAAGAGAGATTGTGCATGTCTTACTGGTGGCCAGGGATGGACAAGTTGGTGGAAAGGGAGATTCGCGAATACATGTCTTGTGTCACTTGTGACAAATCAAAGTCTCCTAGAGTTCAACCCATGATTTTGAGGAAAAGACCTTCACGTCCTTGGGAGGATATTGCATTAGATATCCTTGGGCCTATCAATGAGAAAGGTTCACAGATGTTTCTGCTGGTTGTCATTGATATGTACTCTCGCTGGCCGGAAATTTTCTTTTTATCAAGCATTGATTCTAAGGATGTGATTGATTGTTTGAGAGGCTTATTTTTGAGAGAAGGTATTCCTGGTTCAATACTTACAGACAATGGTGTAAAACTGATATCAAAGGATATGGAATAATATTTATCTTCTAATGGTGTAGTGCATAAGTTGCGTGCACTTTATCATCTGGAGGCCAATGGCATGATTGAGAGACTGAATAAAGTCTTAAAGGAAACCATTTCTTTGGCCAAATCTAGGTTTTTGGATTGGAAAAAGGAAGTCATAGAGAAAGTTAATGAATATAGATTGACACCACATTCAACCACTGGGAAGACTCCTTTCTTACTTTTTAGAGGAAGAATACCAAATACAAATCTTGAACTTCCATGGGTCAATAAATATGGTTTGGTCAAAGGCAAGGAGCATTTAGTGAATCAGGATGATGTGCGGGCTAGAGAAGAAAGGATGGCTTTACAGAGGAAACTTAATTTTGACAGCAAGAAATCCACAAAGAAGTTGAGTGTAAACATTGGTGATTGGGTTGCTATCAAACAGCCTGGATTTAATAGTAATCCAAAATTTCTTAAACCTATGAAAGTTATCAAAGTTTTTACTAATGCTGTGAAAACTCATGATTATAGAGTTTGGAATTTGAATAGAGTGATGTTTTTGGGGAGTAGATTTCACAAAAACTTGTATTCCAATGATGGGTGTGGTGGTGATGAGGTTCAACGTTCCTCGAGATCATCTGTCTCGCCAGGAAAAGAAGATAGAGTACGACGTTCCTCCAGAACATCTGTTCTACCCAAATATCTTAAAGACTATATTTGATTTTGTTGTTCTTGAATCACATTATCTTTCAATATTGTTTAGTTTTGGTATTTCTTTCTTTAAGGAGGGAAATGTGTGATATCCTGTACATATTCTGTCCTATTCTTAGTCTCTATGATTCTCCCTGTAACCATTCTAGGCATCTTATGTTTCTATGTATAGAATGTTAATATGTCATAGCATCCTTTGAAATGTTAAAAGATTAGAGATCAGTTGGGATTGGGTTGCTTAGATGAGATATTTCAAGAAGAATAAACTACTATCTTCATCACTCAACTCCTGTGCTCATTTCTTGGAATATTACACCTTCCTTGCTAGTGTTTCCATACCAACTCACAGAAGTGGAACTCATTATTGCACTGTATTTTTCATTTTAAAGCTTTATATTTTGAATGCACATATCCTGAAAAGTATTTATCGCATTTATATCATTTTTGTTTTTTTGACAATAGAAACAGCAAGTTTTTTATAAATGTGTGTGTTGCAAAAATACTTTACATATTGTCTCTGTTGATAAACTTGCCTTCTCTGTACCAAGCTACCAGAGGGTGAGCACAGGTTATCTTCTTTGTGTATTTAGCTTACCCTGACTAAAGTGGTGAGTTCTGTCCGGCTTGGGTGTATACCTTAGCAAACCAAAAATATAATTTCTAAAATAGTTTTTTTTTTGTTTAAAAAAAAAAAAGTCTGGGTCACCTCCCTTTTCAATTTTAATCACCTTGGGGCAGGCCAGGGCCTCTGTTATCCTCACATCATTTAAAACTTCAGGGGAGAGGGCATGTGCTCCCCTTCCACAATAATTTAATAGCCCCAGGGACCCCATTTCTGTGGGCTCAGTACAAACATATTTTTTGGGGGTGGGGCATAGTATTTTAAGAGCTGGGTCTTTAGCTCATTTCTGAATTCAAGGATGGCTGTGCTGACTCTGCTCTCAGTATCTAGAACAACATTCCAGTCAACATCATAGACTGGGAAAGCCGGTCTTATCACTTTCTCTTTTTGCTACTTTTGTTTCCAGTCTGGTGAAGACCTGGTTTCTGGTGTGTCACAGTTTGTTGTGTGTTTCCTTCAAGTCTCATAGGCGTTTTCCCTATCTTACCCTAGTTGTGCACATTGTAGGCCACATTTTCTTTTGCGTACATTACTATATAAACACACTTGCTTTTGTGCCACATTTAGGTTTCACATGGAACCTGCAAATGTTTTTCTGTTCTGTTCTTTTACTGCGATTTAGTCTGAAAACAAGAAAAAAGGTCATACAGCAATGCCCCTTGTTATTCTCCCTGGTCAGACACTAGCACCTAGACATAACACAAGAATGCAGCTGCTGTTTGTGAGCAAACATGTCTTGTAAAATAACAGAGGACACAAGTTCAAAACACACATACAGAGTGAAGGTCCTGTGGCAAGATTACTGCATCAGCTGAGCGGTAGAAAATCCATCTATGCTAAGGTACGAGGTTCACCACTAATCCCAGATATCTTTGATGTATAATCATTTAGCTTTTGTAGGAAGGGGGGTGTTGTGTGTTAGCAGTCTAGTAGCTGGGTGGGAGGAGCTAGGTGGTCAGGGACAGGAAGAGGCGGAGTAGGGACAGGATGAGGGCAGTTAGAGTAGGGACAGGGAAGGCACTGGATGTATGTAATAAAGCTCCAGTTGAAATGCTACCAGTGTTTGTGCTTACTTGTAGCAGGATGCTACAACTGGCGACGAGGGTGGGATGTGCATGAAAGCAGCCCACAAGACCCCACGAGAGTGCCCTGTCCCGTGCTGTGCCGAAGGAGAGAAAACGCGGCCGTGCAGAGTTGCTGCCTGAGGGAGAAACCAGCAGCAGGTGACCCTATCCCTCCCGCGCAGGTGAGGGGGACCCGAGAGGGAGCCGAAATACCGAGCGCTGCATCGCTCGAGGAGGAGACGCTGTTCGCGCCGAAGCGCGACTCATGCGTGAAGCGTGCAAAACGGGTGAGCCCTGTGCATGCAGAAGTCGAGAGCCCACCCCGACTCTGCCAAGCCCCAAGAGTGAAAGAGGAGTGCCTTGGGGTGGTGGACGTCGCCCCAGGAAGGCCTGCTGCCCCCACGAAGGACCCCTGGCAAGTGCTGCCAGACACGGTGAAATCTAAGCCGGGAGTGCGGCCCGACGTCGGAAAATCTCACGCCCAATGCGTGAGCATCGGCAAGCTGTCGCCGGAAAAACGCGGGACCCTGCAAAGCAAGGCGGGAGCCCACCCCAACCTCACCTGACGGTGGCGAAGACCACAGGGAGCCGAATCTGGAGTGCGTGGACCCTTGAAGAGACTGCCGGTGAGTCCTGTGGGCAGAAACAGGGTCGAGTGAGAGTAGTGCCTGCAGATAGCTACGTCGGCCATCTTGGAGTCAGGCAACTCTTGGGACAGCCTCCCTGTGCAAAGTGGAGGTGGCCATTTTAAGGTCAGGCGAGCAAGTTCAGCAACAAGCATTGGCGAACTTAATAAAACAAGCATTGGCGAACTTAAAACAAGCATTGGCACTAAGAGACAAACAAGCATTGCCGTGAACAAATAACAAGGACTGACAAGAAAGGTACAAACAAGCATCGACAAGTCTCCAACACCATCTTGTGTGTCCCACAATGTCGCAATCACCGCGGCGAGATGACGTCAAGCCCCTCTTTGCGGGAGGATCGCATTTGAGGGCCCCAGAACCAGTCACCATAACAACGGGTGGAAGCATGGGCCCCCAAGTGGCAGGAATGGCTCGAAGACTTCGAGGACTATCTCGAAGGATCCAAAGTGACTGTCGACAAAGACAAGCTGATAGCTCTCCGAAATCTAGCTGGGCGCGAAATCAGCAAACTAATCAAAGATCTACCTGCCGCAGACACCGGAACGTATGACAAAGTGCGCGACGCACTGAACAAAAGATTCCTCCATAAAAGGAACGTAGACTACGAGCGCCATGCCTTCCATCAGGCGCGCCAAGGAAAAGACGAGGCAATGAGCACCTTCATCACTCGACTGCGGCGACTATCGAGGCACTGCGACTTCGACAATTTTTCAACGGACGCCGCCATAAAATCGCAGATCATAGAGGGGTGTCACTCAGAATCCCTCAGGAGACGACTACTGAGAAAGCCGCAAGAACTGGACGACATTGAGGAACTGACTCGCGTCTACGATCAGGCTGAAGAGCATGCTGCCACCATTGAATCGGGACGCAAAGTGAGCAATGAACAGGCACATCGAGTTCAAGACCGAGGTGGTGGGCAAAGACGCTCGAGAGACAAGCAATGGACATCGCGACCGTCGTCTCGCTCGAGACGCTCAGATCATAGGAGGCGGGAAACCAGCCGGAGAGAAAAGAAACCTGAAAGGGCACGGAGGTGTTTCAGGTGCGGATATGACTACCCTCACGTGGATGTCTGCCCTGCCATGGGCCAGCGGTGCAGAAAGTGTGGTCGCACAAACCATTTCGAAGCAATGTGTGGCGAATACAACAAAGAAAGGCGAAGTGGAACCGGGAGGTCGTCCCGATCGGACAAGAGAAAGCACCATGTTAGAGCCGTAAATGACACCGACGCTGAGTCCTCCAGCTCACCCCATTCCAGCAGGGAGTCGCACAGATCACGATGGGACCGCAGATCCCCGTCCCGGAGTTCCAGATCTTCATCTCGAGGCTCCGAATACACGAAGCACTATGCCAACATGATCGCAGACCCAGATCAATTGAAAAAGTACCCTCGGTTGCACATCAAAGTAGGGAATCACGACACCAAATTCGTGATGGACAGCGGAGCTTCGCTGAACTACATCCCTGTCACCGAGTACGAGAGGATGCGCCCCAAACCATCACTTGCTCATGCACCTGTCCGCGTCTACACCTGGATGTCCAAGAAACCCCTGCAATGTCTTGGCAAATTCCCGACTACTCTTGCACATGACAACGTCACCATCGATGCAGTCATTCATGTTATCAAAGGACCCGAGGCTGACTGCTTGCTCAGCCTGCCGACTGCAGAGCGCCTTCGTCTCGTGGAGATCCTCTTCAAAGTTTGTGATGACCAGAACATCGTCAATCGTTTTCCTCGCCTTTTCATTGGGTTAGGGAAGCTGAAAAACCGTCAGATACACCTACATGTCAACAAACAAATTAGGCCCGTTGCTCAGCACCCCCGGCGCGTTCCTTTCCACCTTCAAAGGGCTGTCGAAGAAGAGATCAATGACCTCCTGTCTGCCGACATCATTGAACGCACGGACGGTCCGACCCCGTGGGTTTCGCCGGTGGTCGTCGTACCGAAAAAGGGCAACACCAGCAAAGTGAGACTGTGCGTCGACATGCGCATCCCCAACACTGCGATAGAACGTGAACGCCATCCAGGGCCACTTCTATGTGATATGATCTCGGCGTTGAACGGCGCCAAAGTATTCTCAAAATTGGACCTAAACAAGGGCTATCACCAGCTGGAACTGGACGCCCAGTCACGCCCCATCACAACTTTTGCTACACATTTGGGACTCTTTCGATATAAGAGACTAAGCTTTGGTGTGTCTTCTGCTGCCGAAATTTTCCAAAAAGCTATCAGGCAAATCATCCAAAACATCCCTAACACGCTCAATTACAGCGATGACATCTTAGTCAGACACCCGTGAACACGATATTGCACTTAACCGCGTCTGTCATGCCCTGCTTGACGCGAACTTAACCCTGAACAGAGACAAGTGCGAATTTCACCAATCTACACTAAAATTCTTCGGTCACATCTTCTCAGGAGCGGGAATGAAACCAGACCCGGACAAAGTGGCATCCCTGAACAACACCAAGTGTCCTCAGGACGTCAGTGATCTGAGATCCTTCCTGGGGATGGCTAGCTATTGCGCCCGGTATATCCGGGACTATGCGACCATCAGCCACCCGCTCCGCACTTTAACCAAGCAAGGGCAGCCCTTCGAATGGACTCCTCAGTGTGAGCAGGCATTCACAGAGATCAAAAGGGCCGTGGAGTCGGCCGATAAGCTTTCCTACTTCAACCCCAGACGCATGACTGAAGTCACCGTAGATGCCAGCCCCGTAGGGTTGGGGGCCATCTTAGCACAGTATGATCATGACTCCGACCAGAGGCGTATTGTTGCTTATGCCAGCCGCAGTCTGTCCGACCCCGAGAAGGCGTACTCACAGCCTGAGAAGGAGAGCCTTGCGGTGGTCTGAGCATGTGAACATTTTCATGTCTTCCTCTACGGCAAGCACTTTACCCTGATCACGGATCACCAAGCGCTAGTCACCATCTACGGCAACCCCCGTGCTAAAATGCCCCCCAGAATCGAGAGGTGGGGCCTGAGGCTTCAGGAGTACACCTTCACGATTGTACACAAGCCGGGGAAGTCTGAAAACCCAGCAGACTACATGTCTCGACATCCGCCTGCGTCAACCACCTCTCACCCTTCGATTGCTGAGGAATACATCCATTTCGTAGCTGACCATGCGCTACCTCCTGCCATTCCAATGGATGTGATTCGAGATGCCACCGCACAGGACATCATTCTGCAAAAGGTTCTCAGCAAGATTCGAACCAACAGGTGGAGGCATGACCCTCAGGATACAGACAATGAGCTGGACACCAAACACGAGCTGCAAGCATTCCGGCATGTACATGAAGAACTGTCGGTGACCTCAGACGGAATCATACTGCGGGGACAGCGAATCGTGATTCCCAGAACTCTGCAACAAGGTGTCATTGATCTTGCCCATGAAGGTCACAGAGGAGTCGTATCTACGAAGCGAGCGCTCAGGGAGCGTGTGTGGTTTCCCCTGTTAGATCAAATGGTGGAATCCACCTTGAAAGACTGTCACCCCTGCCAACTGACAAGCAAAGGGGATCCCCCAGCCCCACTGCAGATGACTTCCCTACCAGCGGGAGTATGGCAAGAAATTGCTGTGGACTTCTACGGACCATTGTCTTCTGGCAAGTACGTGATAGTCATAGTTGATGAGTACTCTCGCTTCCCATTCGCACAGTTCGTACCCTCCACTGGTGCCTCCAGTACTCTCAAGGTACTAGAAGAACTATTTGCCACCTGGGGTGTCCCTAGAGAAGTGAAGACAGACAATGGTCCTCCCTTCAATGGACATGACTTTGAAGCATATGCCCGACACCTGGACTTCCATCATAGGAAAGTCACTCCCCTCTGGCCACAAGCAAACAGCACAGTTGAACGATTCATGGCCACAATCAAAAAAACATTTCAGCAGGCCTGTGCCGAAAGGAAGGACCTACAGATCGCTCTCAACGAGGTCCTCAGGGCCTATAGGACAACTCCCCACTCGACCACTGGCAAGTGTCCGGCCACACTGATGTTAGGTCGCCCCATGAGAAACCGGATCCCGACCTGGGATGGAGCGCTGCGAGCTCTATCACCCACCCGCAACCATCTAGAGATGGCAGAAATGGACAAGAGAAACAAGGACAAGATGAAGTCGTATGCCGACGCAAAGCGAAGAGCCAGATCACCTTCTGTGCACGAAGGAGACCATGTACTGGCGAAACAAGATCAACAGAAGAAAACAGACTGTCGTTTTCGTGATGAACCACTACTGGTCACTCGGCAGAAAGGCACCATGCTGACGGCGGAGTCTGACCACCGTCGAGTCACGAGAAATGTGTCTCACTTCAAGAAGTGCTCCCAGGACTCAACCAGATCATTGCTTGACCCCACTGTGGTATCAGATCCTGGAACCCCTGATCAACATGATCCAGACGCTCTGAATAGATTGGATGCACCCCAGACTGAAGAGGACACTGACGAAATGAATGTAAGGCCGCGCCGCAATGTTCAGCGACCAAAGAGACTCATTGAAGAGATATGATTGAACATGTTAGCAGTTTTGTTAAGAAAGGGGGAGATGTTGTGTGTTAGCAGTCTAGTAGCTGGGTGGGAGGAGCTAGGTGGTCAGGGACAGGAAGAGGCGGAGTAGGGACAGAATGAGGGCAGTTAGAGTAGGGACAGGGAAGGCACTGGATGTATGTAATAAAGCTCCAGTTGGAATGCTACCAGTGTTTGTGCTTACTTGTAGCAGGATGCTACAGGGGGTAATCTACTTTGTTTTATAACATGACAGGGCTTTTTATGGCATATGGGTTGTTAACCATTGCTAACGATATTTTTGGTATGCATTTGTTTTTTAATTGTGGCACAAATAGTGCATCTTAGAGCACAATAGTTTAAATAAATATTCGAAACTTCCTTTGTGCCTCCTGCTTATTTTATTGTGGACAAGTACGAGTGAGAGAGCAAAAGGGTGTTTCCTGTTACCACAAACCCTGAGAGGATTTTTAAGGAATCGCAATTAAGGAATCGCAAAAGCCTATGCATGTAGAAATTGCTTAAAAAATAGCATTCCTTAATTGCGACTCGCAAATTGCGAATCGCAATTAAGGAATACCTCCCCATTCATTCCTATGGGCCTAGAGGCCCATAGGAATGAATGGGAAGACATTCTGAATTTGCGATTCTCAATTAGAGAATCGCAAATTGAGAATGCAATTTCAAGGGTGCCTTAGGGCATGTGTGTGCACAACATGAAACTTTGAAAAATGCACAAAAGTGAATTTTTCAAAGATTTTGCAAATTACCATGAAGTTCAACTTCATGGTAATTTGAGCCCCCTATTTGCGGAATCGCAGATTTTTTTTAACTTTAATGCATTGCATTTAAGGAATCGCAAAATGCGATTCCTTAAATGCAATCGCAATTTGAGAACTCGCAATTAATTGCGAATTCTCAAATTTCGAGGGCCTTGACCCTTGATGCATCGCAAAAGCTAATTTTGCGATCGCAAACGGTCGATTTTTGCGATTCGCACCGTTTGCGATCGCAAAAGGCTTTGATGCATGTGCCTGTTAGAGGGATGTGTTCTGGGGTGCTGACTCACTTGTTTCTCTGAAAAGGTTAGGAAGACAAGTGAGGCACTATAGCTAGTTGGACTCGTGCTCATAGATAGTGAGGTAGTATGGTGACTCAGTCCCTACGTGCCAATGCTCTGTGGTTCCAAGCATAGCTCTGTTCTAGAGCATAATTACTGCAACAAAATCACCTAAAGTGGCTGTTTTCTGAGCCAGGTAAGCAGGAGAGTTGTTTCTGATGATTTTGTTTGTACTGCAGGCGGACTTAAAGATGCTGTGCAAAATGATGGGAAATTTAGAGTGCAATCATGTTGCCACATAACCAATGAAGGGATTCTCATAATCATTTGTAACCTGAAGATAGGGAAACCATATGGCTCAAATGGTGTATTGACTGTTTTTACGATGATTTTGCAGACAAACTAGCTCCTCAGCTACTACAAGATATTACTCACTTTGCACATGAGGTGTTTTTTGGTGTTTCATTTAAAGATGTAATGATTGTTAATATCCTGAAGTCCTGAAAATGGTCCATTAATGTAGCGGCCCATCTCCCTTGTTAAGAAGGATGGTAAAATATTTGCTCATATTGTCTACCAATTGGAATATTTACAGGCAGCAATCACAATTGTTGTGCTCCCTTTGTCCTGATGATGACCTGAGAAAATTGTGAAAGGTCGCAACGCCATTGAAAAAATTCCCAGCTGAAAACGACATTTATTGTACAATGATATATGCGCTTTCATCCATTTATTTGTATGCACAATACTGGATTATTGTTACTGTTTATTGTTGCCTTTGTTTTTTGTGTGTATCACTTTGTGCTGTTCACTTCAATTTCACGAGCAGTGTGTATTCACTTTGCACATTGAGCACTTTGTATTCATACTGATGCTGCCATTAATCTAGTATACATATAGATATATTTAGAAATCATAAAATAATATCTCTTTGGATTATTGTTGCCCATATCTTTTTTGCAATAAATTTACATATGCAATACAATGATTTATAGTATTGTATGAATGACAGAAATTGGTTATTTTAAATGATGCCCTTGTTGTGAGATATCAATATTACCCCTGTCCCTCTGGGTCTGTGTGTTGCTCCTGTTGATTATAGGATTATTGGGAGAGCCTCTAGACATAATGTAAGGCTTCTCTGTAATATTTTGGACCCTTGCAGACAAATTAGAAGGACCACTGTCTTTCCACATGGCCGACTCCGGGAAGGCCTTTGATTCAGTGAGGGTGAGACTATCTCTTTTCTTTACCTCAGAGAATTAACTTTGGACCAAGCTTCATTATATTCACATGAATGATGTACAGTGGTCTGTCTGCAAGAGTGAGTGTAGGACGAGAAGTATCGCAGTTATTCCCTGTGAAACCGGGGCGCTAGGCAGGGCTGCCCACTGTCCCTATTGCTCTTCATTGTAGTGATAGAGCCTTTGGTGGAATGGATAAAGGTAGACCATCAATTTCAAATGTGCACCGGGTAGTGGCGTAGCTAGACCTACAGCCACCAGGAGCAGACCCTACGTTTGCCTCCCGGTACAGGTAAGAGCGGGTGGCGGCTGATGGACAACTTGTTCTCTGCCATTGCAGCATTGTGATTGGTTTAGGGTAGGGGAGGGAGGCTGCCTGCTTGGCTGCTTCCTGTGTGGAAGAGAGAACGTGGGACGACACTGGACCAGACCGGAATGGGTCACGAAGGTAAGTTATATATTTTTTTAATGTATTTAAAATTAACACCTCCCCCACGCAATAACCCCCCCCCCCTATTTACAGGGTGGCTACACTTACTCTCAGCCGCCGTCGGCAGTAGGAGTTCCTGCCAGGCGGTGACGTGGGCAGGGGGAGGGGCAGTAATGTATGGATTATGGAGTTTAACAGGTAAGTAAACATAAATAAATAAAACGATATTCGTTGCGTGCACTGCATCACCAAATGCGATGCAGTGTGCGCAACAAAATTCGTCGTATTTATTTATATGTTTACTTACCTGGTAAACTCCGTAATCCATACATTACTACCCCCCACCTTGCCCCTCCCCTTCCCCACGTCACCGCCCGGCAGGAACTCCTACTGCTAACCGCGGCTGCTTACTCTACTGACTACTCTATGGGGTGCGCTTAGTTCTTCTCTCCCCATGGCTACTTAATTAGTGTTCAAATTTTGGAATGAGATTGGCAGAG
>NC_136071.1:1152767603-1152880103 GCF_964261635.1 Lissotriton helveticus | reverse complement strand
CCATTTGTATAATCTTAGCAATATGTAATCTGTCATTTCTAAATTGTTATTTATATTTATACATTCATGCTTATCATACTAACGCACTTTATTCTCATTCGAGATCATATAAGCACGGTTTTGCACAATTCTATTTCACTCGCTGCTATGCATTTTTTTGCACATCTTTAGGAGCCCCATACATAACATAGTTGTAGGTCACAGTATTACCATATCAAATGGAAATATGTATACGTATAAATCATGAAATCTGGAGTTCTTTATTGTTGGATTTAACCAACAATATTTGCACATGAGTACAAAGTGTTTACAAAAAGGTTTTTGTCTCAGATATTAGAGGTGAAGCGAGCTATAGATGTGAGGTCACCATACATATTTATGTATAATGTTAAGACAAATCATGTTGTGTATAAAAAAAAACAATACAACATATTGTGCTTCTATACAAATTGCTCTTATTGCACAAAATGTATTTAAACAGTAATAAATTTTTTTTAGAAACCAGTAATTATGAATAGTTTTAAATTATATTAACTGTTCAATGAACTACATTCTAAACAAAAAAAAGACTCAAATGTAAACGCAAAGGGCGAGTTAATAGCTACAATGAAGTCTGTTGTTTAGTTTCACTACCATGTGACCTGTATCCCGTGAAGGGGGTGTGATTTGAGCAGTGTTTCTACAGTCCATATGTGAACAAGGGCTTTCGAGCCCGAAACGCGTCATCTTATCTTGCTGGATTGATGTGGTCTAAATAAATATCTTGCCAGATTGCAGTGGTCCGTCTTTCCTTCTTCGCCACTCGGAAGTAGCAGGAGTTTCACATCTTGAATGTATATATATATATATATATATATATATATAGATATACACACACACACATACGTATATGTGTGTATATATATATATATATATATATATATATATATATATATATATATATATATATATATATATATGGCAGAAGGACGTCTTTTTGAAAACTGGCATCAAAGACGAGGCGAACCCAGAAACTGGTGCATTATAAATGTATTGTGCTATACACCATACCACCATAACACGTTTCAGCCTAAGGAGGCCTTGATCACATGACAACGTTAGAAAGGGCGGAGTTCTCCTTTTAAAGTGCACCATGCCAAAATGTAAACATAGAAGACATACTGTCTTAATCCATGATATATGCAGAAATTTGCGAACATATTGTACTGATTAAAACCATTGTGTTAATCAGAAAACCACACGTTTCGGTGAATAATATCACATCTAGCAGCAATTTAGAATAAATATAAAACATATAAATAAATAAATAGATATGTTAAAATATAAATATTCCTCGACATTGCTGATAAAACCCGTTAACAAACAACCAATATGTATCACATGACAAAGAAATATTGAGGCTAGTAAAATCCTGTTCAAAACAATAAATAACTAGGATATACTTTCTTCTTCTTAGACTATACATGTGAAATGTAATAACCGGTCAAACCACCAAGTTCACCATAACTTGTAGATGAACACTGTAGAATAAAGCCCAAGTGGGCGTATGCCGGTTAACATATAGATGTGCAAAAAACAGATGTGCAACTTTCGCAAATAAATAATGGCATGAAAATAGTGCAAACTGGTGATGAATTTTCTAAATATAAAGTGACAAGTGTAATATTGCATAAACATGGTTAAAATTGACCATAATGGTCAAAAAAGTGGAGAAGCAGCTACTGAATATATACAAGCTGACAAGCAAAATTCCTAATTAAGATTCACAGGTACGTAAAACAATCCTCGCTGGCATTCAGACCATTAGGACTCTTGGTGTCTAAAAGGATGATATGTCTGGTCTCTAACTTGCGTAGCAAAGACTCACGGTCCCCACCCCTCCTCTGCGGGGGGACTGTGCCTTTAACAAAGTACCTGAGCAGTACAGGATTCTTGTTGTGATTTTCCTCAAAGTGGCTTGCGACCGGGTACGCAGTGTCGCCGTTGGTAATGGCCCTAAGGTGCTGGAGTATTCTTTTGTACACCTGTGGTCTGGTACTTCCCACATAACGTAGACCACCGGGACATTCCAGCATATACACCGTCCTGCACGTCAACTTGTGTTTAATACGCACAGGTCTGCTACTGAAAGGAGTGGTGTAGTCAGTTTTACGCATTCCATTCCTGCAGGCCTTACAAGATGAACATTTGAGGAAACCTTTGCTACTGTTTAACCACAAGCCCGTGGTTCTAACTTCTGGGCTGCTCGAAACCAAACAATTATTCATAGTCCTGGCTCTTTTGTTGGCAATACTAGGAGAGCATGTGACCTGTTTACCCAAAACTGGGTCACTGGTGATAAGTGCCCAATTTCTTTTCACAATACTCTGGATTGTTCGATGCTGACTGCTGTACGTAAAAATTAGCCTGGTCTCACTTTGTTCAATGCTGACTGTATTCCTCTTACTGCTGGTAATATTGGCCAATAGCTGTGACCTACCCTGAGAATTGGCTCTACTCATTGCTTTATCTATGATCTCAGTTTTGTAGCCTCTTCTCAGGAACCTAGCCTTACAAGCCATTTGAGCCTCTCTACAATCTGAATCCGTGCTGCATATTCTCCTGATGCGGAGCATTTCTCCATACTGTATACTACGTATGAGATGGGCAGGGTGATGACTAGCAGCATGCAACATGGCATCTCCAGCTGTAGGCTTACGAAAAAGTTTTGTCTCCAGTTTGCCATTACAAATAAATATCTCAACATCCCAAAAACAAATAGATGTTTTTTTTGAAGAGTTTTATATAGCGCGAACTAGACCCGAACCGAATCAGGTATCAGAGCGCTTTACATATTTTCCAGTTACGTTACATGAGGACACACTTTCATTTTAGGCACGGGGAGATTAAGTGATTTGCCCAGAATCACAGGAGGTTTTGGCGTTGTTACCGAGACTCGAACCCAGATCCCCAGGTCCGAGGTCGAGCGCCCTAGCCGTTAGGCCAACTCCTCTCCCCAATGTGGCACTGATTTGACTGGTGAACCCAAGATTTAAGTTATTCTCATTCAAACTTTCTATAAACTGTTGGGCCTCACATTCCAAACCATCCCAGATTATTAGAAGGTCATCGATATATCTCATCCATCTTATCACTTTGGAACTCATAATATTCGCGTAGTTGGGTATGAGGACCTGTTCCTCCCAGTATCCCATATGCAAACAAGCATAGCTGGGAGAGAAACAGGCCCCCATAGCCACTCCCCTGACCTGCTGGAACAGTTGGTTGGCAAACAAAAAGAAGTTGTTCTCGAGGCAAAGACTGATCATTGATAAAATCCTTTTGCTGTGTTCATTCAGACAAGAGGATCTCGTGCTAAGATAGTATTGCCCGGCTTTTAAACCATCCCTGTGGTAAATACTTGTATACAGGGAAGTAACATCTAGAGATATTAACAAGTAGCTAGGTTGCCATGTAAAATCAGCTAATTTCCTTAATAAATCTCCTGTGTCTAAAACAAAGAATGGTAAATTTCTAACATATTCTTGAAGGAAAAAATCAATATATTTGCTGACATTCTCTAAGATGCTATTACAGGCAGAAATGATGGGTCGGCCTGGAGGCTTGATACAGTTTCTGTGTATCTTCGGAATAAAGTATATAACAGGCGTGACTGGATATTCTTTCTTCATATACTTAAATTCCTCCGTTGTAATTAAGCCCATGCTCCTCCATGCCATCAACTTCGTGTATATACCATTCCAAGCCTGCTGCACTTCACTCAAGTTAGTCCTCTTGTAACAGTCTCTATCATTAAGTTGGCCAAGTGCTTCGTCCATATACATTTGTCTCGGCCAAAGCACCACATTGCCCCCTTTATCGGACTGGCGAATGATGATATTCTCATTGTTCTGTAATTTCTTGATCAATCTATGATATTCAAAATCTCGATAGTGGTGTTTTTTGGAAATCTTGGTTTGCTTTAGATATAGTGCCCTGAGTTCAAGAGACACCTTGTCATGAAACACATCTATATTGTCTTTAAGCATGAGAGGACAAAAAGTAGATTTAGGTTTAAAAGCAGTAGGAACAGTCATAGTGTTTAAACCCCAGCCGGGGCCTGATGGTGTTGGATCAGATTCATTCTGCATTTCAATCAGCTCCTGCAGCAAATTAGAGTCAGGTACTGACAGTGGAGGTGAATTCAAAACTGGCATGATAGCTGGTATTTGATTCGCCGTTCTGTGCAAATGGTGGTATTTGCGAAGTTTGAGCTTGCGCACATATTTAAAAAGATCAATTTTCGTACCAGCATAATCAAAGTTGGTTCTTGCACGGTAAGATAAGCCCAATGACAATATTTTGGTTTCCTTAGATGTCAATGGCAAGTCTGTCAAATTTACAACCGTTTGCGCTTCTTCCTGCTGGAAACTTACTTGCGTTTCTACTGTCTCCGAGGCTTTTTGGTGAGGGTTTTGTTGGTTGCGCCGTCGTTGCTTGTTGCAGCGCCTCCTTGCGGAGCGTTTGTTGTTGGTACTTTGTTTGCATTGACACCTCGAGCACCAGAGCGTAGGGTCTGTTTTCGATCTTGTTGGACTCCTGTGCCAAGGTAAATTTTCGAAACCCCAACCTCTGTGATCTCTGTAACTCACTGTCAGATTCACTATCGATGTTGGAACTCAAATCTGAAATAGACGAGGCTTCAACAGTTACATCACCCTCTGATTTCATTGCAGTAGTGACCTTGGCAGATACTTTCTGGTTGGCTTTGAGGTTATCGTATTTTTTCACAAATGTAAATATTTGACCGTGTTCATAGTCCAAACGGTCTCGCTGAAATTTATATGCGTTGCGCTTTTTTATGACTTCCTCCTCCCGTTTTAGGTGTATGATCATTTCTTCCCAATATTTCACCATTAAGGGGGTACTGCCCAACCAGAAGCCTACGATCATCAAATTCCAATACTTTGGTGGTTCCTAGGTTTCGTTTAAAAACCCGCGGAGGAAAGTCCCTGGCAGTACTGGGTGCAAAGGCTTGGAATACTCTGCCTCCTGCCCTGAGAACTCTAGATAAAGAAACAGAGTTCCGTAAAGAATTAAAAACTTGGATATTTAAACTGCAAGATAGCATGGCCAGAACTCTAGTTTGATGCTTGCCTTTGTATTTGGTCCAACTCTGAGTCACTTTGTCATCTGGTAATTTGCCGGAGGTAGCGCCTAGATGCTCCATTGGAGCGATTGCTGCGCTATATAAATAAAATTTTACATTACATTACATTACATTACTTGGAAGTTTGTCCATTTCGCTGTTCAATCTGTCTGTCTCCGCTAGAAGTGCAACCCGGTCACTCTCTGCGTACTTAATTAGTATCTCTACTAGACGCCGGGAGGACTCTAGGTTGCACTCAGCCCATTCCAGTAGCATACGGGGCCCGGATTTTCGTATGAAGGAGACAGCATAATTCTTAGGCCCCGTGGTATCCTTCCCACCTCAAGATGGCGTATCAGTGAGCAATATTTACTTACAAAGCCGATTCCGTCTTCACTCAGTATCTCGTATGGAATTTTGCACACTCCACACGGGACTTTCTGCAGAGCTCCGAATGCGTGCAGGTACTAGTGGTGCAACTCCCTTCCTTGGCCAGCCGAACGCCGACCTCCAACCTGGAACCACTCCGTCAAACTTCCCCGCCTCACAGCCAGTGCTTCCGCTTTCCCGGGGCAACCACGGCGTCTCCTGTTCAGAGCATTATATACACATATATATATACACATACGTATATGTGTAGATATATATATACATATATATATTTCTTTTCACTGATACAGCCAAAGGGTAAAAGGGTGTTTTAGTGGGGCAAAAATTTCAGTTAAAGCATACCATTTTAAACAAACAAAACTACTGAAATTCACCAGTTATAGCTATCTCAAGTAACTATAACTTGCCCCCCCATGCACAACTTTGTCCTCAATGATGCTATTGGAAATGTTGCAGGAATATTAACAAGCAGCCGCGGGCCGTGAAGGGGTTGCGGTGGGGCAGAAAAGCGGGGGAGGGGTAGGGTGGGGGGTGCTAAAAACCGGAATATGGATAATTGGAGGTAAGTAAACAATTAAAACAAATTTCGTAGCGCGCCCTGCATCGCAAAATGCAATGCAGCGCGCGCTACAAATTTTTTATCAATTAAATTGTTTACTTACCTCCATATTCCGGTTTTTAGCACCCCCCCTGCCCCTCCCCCGCCCCGCCTTTCTGCCCCACCGCAACTCCCTCCATCGGCCGCGCTGTTAACAAGAACATGTCATACCTAATGTAATATGTGTGTTAATTAGTAGTGCTTTGTGAGAGCCCGTTACCGAAGGGTACGTGTTATAGTTATTTGAGATACACTATAACTGGTGAATTTCAGTGGTTTTATTAGTTTAAAACGGTAAGTTTTAACTGACATTTTCACTGAACTATAACATCCATTTAACCTTTGTTTGGTTTAGTGAATTTCTATGTTTTTTAATGCAATGTTAAATATTATTACCATACCTAATTATATCATCGCTTTCAATTTTGTTTTGTTTTAGTGAATTACTAGGGTTTTTCCTTATATGAAGGAATATGTTATTACCATACATACGCAAACCCCCATGCTGCACATAGCCTTGGACCATGCTTAGTGTGGGGTTGGCCACAGGGCTTGGAACTAACCCTCCGCAGGCAGCTAACCCAAACCCAGAGCTGTGTGTGACCTGGGGTTGGCCACAGGGCCTGGCCAGCAGCCAGGCTGTGCAGCCAATCTACTCCAAACAGCCAAATCCATGCCTCTCACAATCTTTAATATCAAAAGATAAAAAATTGACCAATTGCCTTTGTCAAGGGATGAGCATATCAATATATAGAGCAGATCTATAATTTCTCCAAAAATCACCACTATTTTTAAACAAATCTATATGTCATTAATTCACACAATGCAATGGTAGTAAAAATGAAATCAACGTGTATGCAAGTCTTTCTTTTAACATTATTTTTATGATTGCTTTTGATGGGCTGAAAAATGTCAAAAGAAAAACTCATATTTAAAAAAAGAATAATCGCTATGTCTCTGAATCATTTTATTAATATTTTTTAGCTCACAACATGCAATCATAAAAACAACCACTCAAGTGCCTTGCACTTCAGCTGAAGAGCGTACAGCTCCAGCTAAGACTGCTTTAAAAGACATATGGTAAGTTCTCCTGGGGTCATGGATGTATTGACCCCAATGCACCTTGTGCAGTAAGCAGTTCCAATAACTTTTATTGGTAACATTGAATATAGACATATATAGGAATTATATATATATGTTATCTCTGACATCAAGCTGTATCCTAAATCCTGTCACTGTTTATATTTATGCTAATACTGTATAGCTGCATACCTAACTTACCTCATATCACTGTAAAACGTTCTGCTATACAAGATGTATCTCTAATCTACCTCATGTAAATGTGAAGCGCTCTGATACCCAAGGGTCAAGTTTGCGCTATATAAAACTCTTTGAATAAAATAAATAAAAGAAATTGACCCAGGAGACTTCCTGCTTTTTTTTTTTAAAGTTGTTTGAGGGCTTCTACACTTCCTGCAGCACCACACAACTTTGGAAAAAAAACTTGGTGTAGTCCCTACCTCTTGTATGCGCAAGCAGTGTGGGCTGCAGGGGGAGCACCAGTGCCAGGGACTCCCGGGCCTGCGGACTCCCCTGCCATACCCCACCACGGGTACCGGTGGGAGCAGGCAATTAAAAGAAATAATATTGCCAATGGGAGCACATTACCCCTCTCCCCAAACATTCAGGGTCTAAGGGACCCCATGCCCAGGCCCTTTTGTTTTAATTAAGGGGAGAGGGGCATGTATCGCCCCTCCCGAAGCATCTAAAGGCCTTTGGGACCCCATCACCTAGGGCTTTTTCTTTTAAAGGGAAGGGGGAAGGTGGCCCCCTTACCAGAGCCAATAGTGGCCCAGGGAACACATCCCCTGGGCCAAAACATATATTAAAGGGGGAGGGGGTGCGTGGCTCCACTTCTCTAGCTACTGTGGGCCTCAGGGACTCCATCCCCTGGGGCCTTTATGTGTTTTTAAGGGAAGGGGAGCATGCAGCCCCCTCCGACCCCAATCTCCGGGCATTACATAGTTGCTCAGCTCAAATATTCAACCAGTGTTACAGCAAACAAATGATGGACGGAATGCTGACAATGCAAACATTCTCCCCAGTCAAAAGATCTTTGTGAAATCCATTGTTCTTTTGCCCATTACGCCACCCAGTTTGGATCCAGCCATATGCAAATCAGTCGAGGTAGTCTTTGTGGATGATGGCGATGCCTCTGCTGGGTCTGTCAGGGTGGTTGTGGTGGATCATATTGTATCTGGGGGGCATAGCGGTGGTGATGTGTGGTGGGTGAGCCAGGTTTCAGTGATGAACTTCACATCTGATTCAAGGGTGGTTACGGTGTCCCATACCTCCATGGCATGCTTGCAGTGGGACCTGAAGTTGAGTAGAATGCAGTGGAGCTGTGATCTTTGTAGGGGTGTCTGAAGCAGGTTGGTGGTGGCGTTCATTCTGCCGTTGCAGGAGAGGAGGCAGTGGTAGGTGAAGGGTCCTTTGGTGGAGCGGGGAGAGGTGATATAGCAGCTGTTGTCTCATGGCTTGGGCTTGAGGTTCCGGATTGTGCTGGTACAGTGTCAGACAAAGTCTTCCTCAGGATCTGATGTGTTGATATAAGGGCCCACCTCTCGATACCTCCAATTCTGATTGTAATAAATACACAAAATATTGAAGTGATCAAGCGGGGGGAAAAGGGGATTAGGAAGGGAACAGCTGGGAAGGAGATCTGAAAAGGAAAAGTTTTTGTTGCACGAATTCTATAACTTCTTTTGAATCCAAGAAATAATATTAACTCAAAAATTATACCAGTCCTAAAATGAAATCTACTTAGTTTTTCTGTAGAAAAAGACTAATCACATATTTATGCATACGTATTATTATTCCTTTCCTTCTTATCTTGAAGACTCCCAAGAATTAACTCACACGAAATTAGCAACTTTAGAATCTGTAAATATCCTCTTTACATGAGTCACCATCACTTGAAGCTTGCGTTTTGATTGTATCAGTAAATGAATTATTTACATAACACTCTATACTTTGGAAATATTTCACTTTGCAACAATGTCTAAATAAATCAAAATGCACAGCAATATTATAGGTTACTTCGAAGGTGTAAAGCAACACAAATATTCTAAGGTCATTGAATTGTAGCGAAATAAGTTTTTAACCTGTGCACAATTCCTAAGGTTTAGCAATATCTTACAAGAGTTCCTCCTACAGGTAGAGTACGACCTACTCTACTATACTGAAAGGGCGTGACAGCAATTCTGGACTCTTGAGATGTTTCTCCTAGAAGAAATTCGACCCGAATCAGCTTCTCCACCTAGAAACTCGAAGAACACGAAACGAAGACTCCCACTGGAATGGCCTGCTCACCGTTGGGATTCCGTTCTGAAATGAAGGCAAAAGAACCCAAACCGGAGCAACTGGAACAGCCTGCTACTCCCTCGAAGGATTCAGAATAGTGAGCACAGACAATAGGGTGCGGTCGCGTACATTGATGTGACAACGCCCTTGCTAAATCCCACGCATGCGACCAATATGTTAAACCTCACGAATCCGGCGGACGTGGCAAGGATGCGAAACCTCACGCATCCGGCGGACAATACAAAAATAGGTGTTTGAACACATACTAGAACAAAAGGCTTTTGGACAACTTCACAATTTAAGCCCTTTTGTACATTTCTGCCACCAACGTCCTCCCAGATCACACTGGTGCATTTTCCCACATAAAGGCACCAGACATGGCGGAAGATAGTTACTTCTGCTGAGTGGGGCGGGCCCTAGACCGCAAGCCACCCTAGTCCTGACAGTACTCCCCCCTCCCTGGAGCGGTCTAGGGCCCGGCTTCGAAGGGTGAAGGAGGTTGAAGCGTCGCAACAAACGAGAGGCGTGAACATTTTCAGCTGGTTCCCAAGAGTCATTCTCGGAACCATATCCCTTCCAAGACACAAGATACCACAGCTTTGTACCTCTCCGTTTACAATCCAATATGTTCCGTACTTCGTATTCCCAATTGCCATGGACCAGAACCGGAGCCGGTCTGGGCGCTAAGTTTTGTCTAGCTGGTTTTAACAAGGAAGTATGAAACACGGGATGAATTCGCAAGGGTTTGGGAAGCTGTAATTTGTATGTCACTGGATTGACTTGACGAAGTACCGGATATGGGCCGATAAATTTGGGATGAAACATGTTTTTGTGTTTGAAATGTAAGTTCTTTGTAGATAACTATACCTTATCACCAGGAACATACATTGGTCCCGATCGATGATGTTTATCATATTGCTGTTTGTATTTTTCTTTACTTTCCAATAAACTTTTGTGGATTTGTTGGTGAACAGTTTGCATAAGTTGCACAGTGTCTTGCACAGCAGGTGCGTTACTCTCAATTTTGGGCAAAGTTAAAGGAATAGTATTAGGCAAGTAACCATAAAGAGCCTCAAAAGGAGAAGATCCTGTAGATGAATGAGGTGATGTATTGTAAGCTATCTCAGCAAGCCAAAGCAAATCGAACCAGGATCTTTCGGAATCCGCAACATAACATCTCAAGTACTGCTTCAATGTCTGGTTTAACCGTTCAGTTTGACCATCTGTTTGTAGATGATAACTGGTTGACATATTTGAAGTTTGCAAGCTCAGACACCATTGTTGCCAAAATTTGGATGAAAATTGAGAACCACGATCTGACAGTAGTACTGAAGGCAATCCATGTAGACGTACTATATTTTTCAAAAATATTAATGCTAATTGACCTGCTGTTGGCAATTTTTTACACGCAATGAAATGAGCATACTTTGTTAGGCTATCTACCACAACTAAAATCACTGAATATAGATTGATTGGTGGTAAGTTTGTAATGAAATCCAAAGAGATATGCTCCCAGGGTCTATTTGGTGTTGGTAAAGCTTGTAGTAAACCTTTTGGTTTACTATGATCAGTCTAAAATCTTGCACAAGTTTCACAATTTTGAGCCATCATCGAAACATCTTTCTGCAGAGTTGGCCACCAGAATAA
The DNA here is from genome assembly GCF_964261635.1 of Lissotriton helveticus. Lineage (NCBI taxonomy): Eukaryota > Metazoa > Chordata > Amphibia > Caudata > Salamandridae > Lissotriton > Lissotriton helveticus. The sequence goes on along the minus strand of NC_136071.1, from coordinate 1,152,868,977 downwards.
TTTTTGTACTTTTTCTACAGTCTTTTTTGAGCCTGGATGTCCTGCCATTGGATGAGAATGTTACCAATCAAACACAGTTTCTTGTAATTGTTTGGTAGGAAGATAGACTTGCTTTCCATGGAATGGTATTCCTTCTTTGATTGTTTGATTTTCTTCTTTGTTCTCCCATCGTTTCCATTGAGATGGAGGAAAATTTCCATGAATGTTATCTAAAAATTGGTCTGCAGTCAATAAACAGATTACTTTGTCTGGATCTATTATTGCTTGTGGAGCTCCTTCAATCGGTGCAATGAAGAGTCTTTTCTAGAAAGAGCATCAGCCTTTTTATTATCTTGTCCTGTACGGTAAGTTACTACGAAATCATATTCTGCAAAGAACATCATCCATCTTAACTGTCGAGGAGTTAACATTCTGGCAGAACTCATGAATTGCAAATTCCTATGATCCGTATATACAGTCACAGTAAACTTTGCTCCCATTATATAATGTCTCCATTCCTTGAAGGCTTCTAGTATAGCAAGCAATTCTTTCTCTGCAATGATATAATTTTGTTCTGCTGGGTTCAGTTTTCGGGACATATATGCAACTGGATGCATTTGACCCGTTTTGTGGTGTCTCTGAGATAAGATGGCTGCTATGGCTACATCTGATGCATCAGCTTCAATTATGAAAGGTTCATTTACATCTGGATGCATTAAAATTGGAGCTTCTGTAAAGGCTTTCTTCAAACTCTGAAATGCATCATTAGCTTCTGAAGACCATTCAAATTTCACTTTTTTTCTTAACAGACGCGTGATGGGAGCTACTACTGCTGAAAAATGATCAATAAAACGGCGATAAAAATTCGCAAAGCCTAAAAAACATTGTACATCTCGAACTGAATTTGGAATGGGCCATTCTGCTACTGCCTGGATTTTTCTTTCAGTCATTTTCATGCCAGATGATGTGAGTAAGACTCCCAGGAATTCAACTTCAAAGACATGGAAGTCACATTTCGATAGTTTGCAGTACAGATTATGCGATTGTAAGGTTCTTAGGACCTCTTTGACATGTCCCTCATGCTTTGCCACGGAATCTGAATAAATTAAAATATCATCTATGTAGACGATAACAAAAAGATCCAGAAATTCTCTTAAAACATCATTTAGAAAAAACTGAAAAGCCGCTGGTGCGTTACAAAGACCAAATGGCATTACTAAATATTCAAATAGTCCATATCGAGTCTTGAATGCTGTGTTCCATTCATCTCCATGTCTAATGCGCACCAAATGATAAGCTCCTCTAAGATCAAGTTTTGTATAGATTACAGCTGTTTTTACTTGATCTAAGAGAACTGGGATCAGCGGCAAAGGATATTTATTCTTGATTGTAATTTTATTCAACGCCCTGTAATCAATACACGTTCTTATTTCCCCATTTGCTTTTGGAATAAAAAACAAAGGGGAAGCGGCTGGAGACTTAGAAGGGCGGATAAAACCATTCTCCAAATATTGATCCAGGTACTGCCTCAAATGTTGGTTTTCCTTTTCGGACAGGGCATATATTCTGCAATCTGGTACACAAGAACCTGGTATGAGATCTATTTGACAATCATAACTACGATGAGGAGGAAGAACAGCTGCCTTTTTTTCACTGAATACCTCTTGATACATTTCGTAACATGTGGGTAAAATTGTTTCCTTTTCCTCTGCAGTTGCTATTTGACTAACTGTTGATGTGGCGAGATTTTAAACAGGATGAAAGACAAAAATCAGAGAGGAATACAAGTTCCCTTTTTTGCCAATCAATTAAAGGATTGTGCGAACAAAGCCATGGCATACCAAGAATAAATCCATACTGAGGTGCTTGGATTACATCAAACTGAATTTCTTCCTTATGTTTTTTCTTTTTAGAATCTTCACAAAGCATAGTCACTTTTGTAGTTTGCATAGTTACAGGGCCTCCAGACAATACTTTTCCATCTACTGCTTGAACAATTTCTGGAGTGTCTTTATTTACACAGATTATGCATAATCGTTGTGTGGTTTCCAAATCTACAACATTTCCTGTGGCACCTGAATCAATTAGAACTTCCATTTGCCAAATCTTCTGAGTTAACTGTATTTGAACTGCTAAACGAAAATGAGCTTTGTAATTGGTCACACAAGAGTTTATAGAAGGGAAGGCGATGGTTCCCAAGAGGTCTCCCTCTAAACATCTTGGGCATGTTAGTTTCCCGACGTTTGATCTGTTTTTTCGATAACAACTGCCTTGTTGACATTTGGAGACTTGCCTTTTGGTTTCATCATACAGTCTTTTACAAAATGTCCTTTACGACCACAATAGAGACATTGTCCATTTTTTCGTCTGTTGTCTTTTTCTTCTTTAGGCAATGGCTGTCTAAGAGTTCCAATTTCCATTGGTTCAGAGCTTGATTCGGAATGGGCAAATTGAGTTCGAGATCTGTTTTCGATTTTTCAATTTGGTTTATCACTTCTTTTTTTGTCCGTTCTTCTCTCAGAAAGCCTGTGATCTAAACGTAAAGTTAGATTTATCAAATCCGAACAAATAGTTGGTTGAGGGTCAATTTGGGCTAAAACATCTTTTAAATCGTCTTTTAGTCCCTGATAAAAAAGAGCCGCTCTCTTCTCTTCCGGCCAAGAGGTTTCTGCAACGAGTCTATTGAAATGAAATAGGTATGTAATAAGATCTCTATTTCCTTGTTTTAACTGTAACAACTCACGATCTGCAGATAAAGTTATTGTTCTTCTATCAAAAACTTTCTCGAATTCCTCAACAAAGCGTCGCCAGTTATACAATAGAGCGCTGTCTTGTCTTACAAACGGGACTGCCCAATTTGCAGCATCTCCAGACAGATGAGAAATCAAAAACGCTATTTTAGACTGGGGAGTAGGAAAAGCTGCTGGTCTACAAGAAAGATGCAACTCAATTTGAGTTAGAAAGATTTGCACCTTAGTAGGATCCCCAGAAAAACGCTCTGGTGAAGCCAAAGGAATTTGTGGTGGAACAGTGACTGCAATATTTGTGGATGTCCTTGCGCCAGTGTCCTGAGCGTCATCAGGTAGAGGAGTGTTCAATAGCTGAATATGATCTACCTTATCAGACAATAATGCGGTTGCATTCATAGTTTCATTTAAATCAGCCTTCATCTGAACAATTACAGTCATCAAATCATCGATGGTAGCCATTATGACAGCACAATCAGATAGGGAGGAAAATGATTTGTGGGCTCACTATTCTGTCAGAAGAAGTCTTCCTCAGGATCTGATGTGTTGATATAAGGGCCCACCTCTCGATACCTCCAATTCTGATTGTAATAAATACACAGAATATTGAAGTGATCAAGCGGGGGGGAAAAGGGGATTAGGAAGGGAACAGCTGGGAAGGAGATCTGAAAAGGAAAAGTTATTGTTGCACGAATTCTATAACTTCTCTTGAATCCAAGAAATAATATTAACTCAAAAATTATACCAGTCCTAAAATGAAATCTACTTAGTTTTTCTGTAGAAAAAGACTAATCACATATTTATGCATACGTATTATTATTCCTTTCCTTCTTATCTTGAAGACTCCCAAGAATTAACTCACACAAAATTAGCGACTTTAGAATCTGTAAATATCCTCTTTACATTAGTCACCATCACTTGAAGCTTGCGTTTTGATTGTATCAGTAAATGAATTCTTTACATAACACTCTATACTTTGGAAATATTTCACTTTGCAACAATGTCTAAATAAATCAAAATGCACAGCAATAATATAGGTTACCTTGAAGGTGTAAAGCAACACAAATATTCTAAGGTCATTGAATTGTAGCGAAATACGTTTTTAACCTGTGCACAATTCCTAAGGTTTAGCAATATCTTACAAGAGTTCCTCCTACCTGTAGAGTACGACCTACTCTACTATACTGAAAGGGCGTGACAGCAATTCTGGACTCTTGAGATGTTTCTCCTAGAAGAAATTCGACCCGAATCAGCTTCTCCGCCTAGAAACTCGAAGAACACGAAACGAAGACTCCCACTGGAATGGCCTGCTCACCGTTGGGATTCCGTTCTGAAATGAAGGCAAAAGAACCCAAACCAAACCGGAGCAACTGGAACAGCCTGCTACTCCCTCAAAGGATTCAGAATAGTGAGCATGGACAATAGGGCGCGGTCGCGTACATTGACGTGACAACGCCCTTGCTAAATCCCACGCATGCGACCAATATGTTAAACCTCACGCATCCGGCGGACGCGGCAAGGATGCGAAACCTCACGCATCCGGCGGACAATACAAAAATAGGTGTTTGAACACATACTAGAACAAAAGGCTTTTGGACAACTTCACAATTTAAGCCCTTTTGTACATTTCTGCCACCAACGTCCTCCCAGATCACACTGGTGCATTTTCCCACATAAAGGCACCAGACATGGCGGAAGATAGTTACTTCTGCTGAGTGGGGCGGGCCCTAGACCGCAAGCCACCCTAGTCCTGACATACAGTAGCAGTGGCTGGCTGTGCGGTCCAATTGCGGACGGACACAGACGGGCTTGCCTTTTGTGTGCCAGCAGTGCATCCTTCATTAAGTAGTCCTAGGGAGGGGCTGGAGGGCAGCATGAGGAACCAGAGGAGGCCGGTTGGTCAGGGACAGGAGGCGGAAAGAGTCTGAACACAGACTGGGCGAAAGGGATAACAACCAAGAAAGAATAAAATATAACAAAAGAATACCAAAATGAAATAATGAGAATGCAGAACAGGGAATAGGTTGCAGTGAATGGAGCGACTGGGGCACGAACCAGAGTTTGGGCTGGCTCAGGCTGGAGACGGAGGCAGGAGCTGTTCCTCTCAGCTATGGGAAGCTCAGGGGAGTGGCGACCTAGACCCAGGGGTCGTGGGCTAGTCAATGGAGCCACACAGCAGCTTCCATTAAGTAGTCCTGGGGAAGTTGGAGCGGCAGGTGAGTGGCGCGAGGAACCGGACCAAGCCCATTGTGCGGGAACAGGGGGGTGGCGAGAGTCTGAACACAGATTGGGTGAAAGGTAAAACAACCAAAACCATTCAAGAAAGAGCAAAATAAAACAAAAGAATACCAAAAACAACGAAAAGACAGAACAGGGAAAAGGTAGCGGAGAATGGAACAATGGGATATGAACCGGCGTTCGGGCTTGAGACGGAGATAGGAGCGCTGCCTCTCAGCAATGGGGATCTCAGAGGGAATGGCGACTTAGACCCAGAACAATAACTATAGCTCGCCCCTCTACCATGCCCTTTGTTCTCATAAATGATGCCATTTGAGATTTCACCAGTGTTGCTATAAATGCTATGATTTAACGTGGTATAAGTAATGTAATATGAAAGGGTATAAGATGTGCATGGTAGAGGAGTGAGTAATAATGAAGTGGTGTTTTGTGCAGTGTCATACAGTGTAGTAGTGTGAAGGGACCTAGAGGGGAGTAGAGTGTCGTAGAGTGGCATAGAGTTTAGTAGAGTGGAGTGACGTAGAATGGAGCATCATACAGTGGCATAGAGTGGGGTAAAGTGTCGTTGATTGGAGTGGAGTTTTGTAGATTAGAGTGACGTAGTATAGAGTCAAGTAAAATGTCATTAGTTGGAGTGGAATGTCGCAGAGAGTTGGAAAGTGTCATAGAGTGAAGTGGCCTACAGAGGAATAGAGTGTTGTGAAATTATATAGAGTGGAGGTGTGTTGTGGAGTAGCATGTCTTAGAGTAGAGTGGTTTAGAGTGGAGTAGAGTGTTGTAGAGTGGACTGGTGTGGAGTAGGGTGTGCTAGAGTGTGCTGGAATGGAGTGAAATAGAGTCTTGTAGAGTCAAGTGGCGTAGAGTGGAGTTGAGCGGGGTAGTGTGTCTTAGAGTAGAGTGGAGTATAGTGAGGTGGAGTGGCATAGAGAGAGTAGAGTAAAGTAGAGTGGAGTAGAGTGTTGTGCAGTGGAGTGTCACAGAGTGTCATAGAGTGGAGTGGAGTGTCATAGAGGGGAGTAGAGTGTGGTAGAGTGGAGTAGAGTGTCATAGAGCAGAGTAGAGTGCAGTGCCATAGAGTGGAATGTCCTGTCATAAAGTGTTGTGGAGTAGAGTGGAGTAGCATTGGGTGGCGTAGAGTGAAGTGGTGTAGAGTGGATTGGCATAGAGTGGAGTGCCCCTGCAATGCACTGCTTATTAGCTCACATATTACATCACTCATGACATGGTCAGCGACTTTACTGATGACATCTCAAATTGCATCACTGATGACATAATAAAGTGAGTGTAAGTGTTTTCATAGAGTTTATGGGTGTTTAACATATATGCTAACCTACTACAAAAGATACATTAGTATACTAGATGCACTACTAATGAGTGACACTACTTCTAACACATATGTGAGTGGCTGTGTGACTGTATGTATACTTGTGTGTATGGGTGTATAAGTGGCACTATAGCTGAATAAGTGGGTGTGCAAGTAGCTGTGTGGGAGAGTGACATGCTGTGTGAGTGGTGGTATTAGTGAGTACCTGGGTTTGTCAGTGGATATGAGTGAGTAAGTGGTGGTGTGAGTGGCTCTTTTGGTGGGTAAGTGGGTGTGAGTGGCTGTATGGGTGAGTGAGTGGGTGTCTGATTTCATGTATGAGTGAGTGACTAAGTGTGTAAGTGGCTGTGTGGGTGAGTGAGTGACTGTTTGGTTAAGTAGGTTGGTCTGTGAGTGGCTGTATTGGAGAGTGTGTGAATGGCTGTAGGGGTGAGTGAGCAAATCTGTGTGATTGTATGGATGTGTGAATGGGTATGTAAGTGATTGTGTGTGTGTGTGTGTTTATATTGGTGAGTGAGTGACTGTGATGAGAGGCTTTATGGGTGAGTGAGTGGGTGTGTGAGTAACTGTATAGGTAAATAAGTGGGCGTGTCAGTGGCAGTATGGGTGAGTATGTGGCCATGTAAGTGGATGTACAGGTGAATGACTGGTTATATGAGTGGCTGTATGGGTGAGTGAGTTGTTGTGTGAGTGGCTCTACAAGTGAGTGAGTGGGTATGTGACTGCCTCTATGGAGGAGTGTGTGGGTATATAAGTACTGGTATGTGAGTGGTTGTGTGGGTGTGTCAGTGGGCATACGAGAGGTTCTATGAGGGTGTGAATGCGTGTGTGAGTGGTTCTGTGGATGATGTCATCAGTAATGTCACTGACCATGTCATGAGTGATGTAATATGTGAGGTCATAAGCAGTGCATTGCGGGGGTGTAAGTTATACTTAGCTCAAATAACTATAACTGCTGTATTTCACTGGTTTTGTATGAGTGAAATCTCAGTCTAACTATAACCTCCCTGTAACCATAGTTTTTTTTCAGTGAAAAGGGGTTTTTAAATGCTATTTCCTAACCATAACATCCCTGTAACCTTTTTTTTCCAGTGAATTTCTAAGGTTTTGCAAATTCTATTTCCTAACTATAACATCCCTGTAACCTTTCGTTTTTGAAGTGAATTTCTATGGATGTTTAACTAGTAGTGAGGGAGGATGTAGCCTTAGGGCTATAGCGGTCGACCTCGACCAGGTTCAAGTCTCGGCAACAACGCTCAACATCTTGTGATTCTGGGCAAATCACTTAATCTCCCAGTATTTAACAAAAATGAATGTGTCCTTGTGTAATGAACTGTTGCTCATGTAAAGCGCTTTGATACCCGATGTCTTTCGGGTCTAGTCTGTGCTATATAAAACAAAACAAACAAAAAAAGTAGTCACGTTTGCAGAGTGGCAGAGAGAGGGGGCAGTACCACCGACCAGCTCTTAGGAATCTCGCTGTAAGGGATTAACTGGAAATAACAGGAGGGCTTTTTTGCTCCAGGGTCCCTCAGCAGCCAATGGGACTTCATCCAACAAGCCATAGTATGCCAGGAGTTGCCTTTGTAGAGTGGCGGAGAAAGGGGGCATGGCCTCTAAAGTCCTTACAGCAATTGGGCTCTGTGGGATTTACTGGAGATAACAGGAAGGGTAGTTCACCACCCAAGGACCCTATGGAACCAAGAGGACTTCATCCCTATACCAGCAGTGCACCAGGAGGCACACTTGCAGAGTGGTGAAGAAAGGGTGTGTGGCCTCTGATAACCTCTCAGCAATCCTGCTGTGTGGGACTTATTGTAGGTAACAGGAGGGGTAGTTAGTCCCAAAGGACCCTCAGCATCCAAGGGGACTTCATCCCCCAAGTGTGCCAGGAGGTGCGTTTGCAGAGTGGTGGAAAAAGGGGCGTGGCCTCCGAAGATCTCTCAGCAATCCCAGTGTGTAGGACTTACTGGAGGTAACAGGAGGGCTTGTTGGCCCCCAAGAACCCTTTGGACCCAAGGGGACTTAATCACCCAAACAGCAGTGCACCAGGAGACGCATTTGCAGAGTGGTGGTGAAGGGGTAGTCGCCTTCAGCGACTTGCTGGAGGTCTTTTTCTTGTTATATGTGTTTTTAAGGGAGGCGGCTGCGTGCCTCCCCTTTTGTGGGCCGTTTTCGGCCCCAGCAACCCCATCCCCCAGGGGCCAGGCCATTTTCAATGGAGATAGTGTGCTTCGTTGCCCCCCTCCCTGGGCCTCATCCCCTGGGGCCCGCCTTTCCTTTTTTCTTAATGTTTTATGATTAAAAGGGAGGGAGGATGAGCAGCCACCCTCCCGGGCTGATTTTGACCCTGGTTACCCCATGCCCTGGGACTCGTTCTCTAGTCTAGGTGCCCTTGTCCCACGCAGGACACCCAGACACATTGTTGGGGACCACGGGAGAGCCTGAAGGCTCCAAACATCCTGCGGGAGCCAGCATTATTTTTGGACAGAGGGAGCTGATGATCATGCAGCTCCCTCTGTCCAAAAGCAATTCTGCTCCACTTCTAGTAAGCAAGAGCATTTTTTATGCTCTTGCTTGCTAGAAGCAGAGCAGAATTTGCTGTGGCTTGGTTGGAGCTTTACCGCTTCAACCAAGCCATAGCAAATAGCTATGTCCCGTGAGCAGGACCCGGCCGTGGGGGGTGCCAGTATCCAGGGCCATCTTTGGTTCCAGGAGGGTGAAGCGCAGTCCCCCTCCTTTGTTTCATTTAGCTCCGGGAAGGTGGTGGTAACCGGGGCTCTGCAACAGACCCCCAGCATTATATTATTTGATCCCCAGGGAGGTGGTGGTCCTTGGAGCTGCTGGGGGGGGCCTAGCGGGTCCCCCGCATTAATACAACATTAGCACTAGGAGGTGGCGGTCCCCGGGGCGGTTGGAGAGGCCATATGGGCCTCCCCTGCACTAATATTAATCAATAGGCCCAGGGAGGTGGTGGTCCTCGGAGCTTCAGGTGGGCCATACAGGCCCCCGCATCTCTTTACTTGTTTGTCCTTGGGATGTGGCAGTCCCCTGGATGCCGCGTGGGCACTCCCCTCATTAATATAAAACATGCCCCCAGGATTTGGGCGGGGGCTTCCTATAAAAAAAATGTGTGGGAGCTAGCATCTTTTTTCAAAAATTTTGCAGCGGTTCCGCCCGCAAATTTCCAGCAAAATTGGAAAAAAAAATCTTTTTAACTCCCAGCGGGTCATGGTATTCCTACCCTGCCCCCTTTTCTTTAATTATTCCTTTTTTGTGGGACTTGGCTACAAGCCGAGTCCCAAGATGGCTACCAATAATTCCTCGTTGTAGTGTTGGCAGCCAATCAAATTTCAGTAGGATTTTGTGCTCCCAGATATCTATATTATTTAAACTTAAATATCTCTGAAATTACTAAACAAATGTATACCAAATCCCCAAAAGCATGCTTTTTGGACCAGCTTTTAGCTTTCTGCCAAATTTGGTGTAATTCCGTTTAGTGGTTCAGACTGTAGTTGTGTCCAAAAAATGAAAAATCCCCATAAACGTAGGGGAAACGTGTTTTAGTACCCCCCTCCCCTTTTTTATCAGTTACCACTTGACGGATCACCCCGAAACTTCAAACACAGCAGCTGAACCAAAATCGGGATTTTTTTTTTATATTTCATCAAGTGGCACCAAAGCTATTGGCACAACAAGGAAACGCTTTTCCTATGGAAACTTTGGTCTTAACTAAAACTAATATATATAATTTTCTCTGCTTTCTGCTAGGGCCGCCGAACTAATGGCAGGTGCGACCAGATGATCGTGAGTGGAACCCGCTTGTTTCACAACAACTGCCAAAGTAAAATTCGGTGTACTCATGGAGTGTTATACAAGGCTTTATTAATTGCAGATGCATTTCAGCACATTGCCTTCCTCAGTGCGATAATGCCAAATACAGAAGAACACAGTGTAGACTCATTTAAAATAACTGGCAATATGATTCGTTGGGAGGACTGCAATTCCCCCAGACTGGTAGTAAAATGCCGACATCCCTGAAAAGATTAATTGAATTCCGGGCCTCAATGCTCAATTAAACCATCCTGTCCGATGCTTCATTGGATGTCACAACACTCGCACCCGCACCAGTCCTGCCAACATTTTGATGTTTCCCCAATGGGCTGCCTTTCACTTTGGTAAGTTACTAATTAAAACACTGGGCCTTGAACACCCCTCGCCTGCTGCTGGATGTTGACACAGGCTATCCGCTGGTGTCCGTCATATGGCTGGGCATCCCTGGTTTTGTATAAACCACGACTTTCAATGGTCAACAGAGTCTGTCAGCGGCAGTACAGGCAGGCCAAAATGAATTTATGTCACTGCTTTCCACTAGGGCCGCCAAACCCACGATGGGTGCAACCTGATGTTCGGGAGTGGAGCCCGCTTATTTCACGACAACTGCCAAAGTAAAATTTGGTTCACTTACGGGGTGTAATAAAAGGCTTTATTAATAGCAGATGCGTTTCAGCACATTGCCTTCCTCAGTGCGATAAAGCCAAAAACAGAAGAACAGTGTAGACTCATTTCTGGACCAACATCTAGCTTTCTGCCAAATTTGGTGTAATTCCGCTAAGCGGTTCGGGCTGTAGTCATGTTCAAAAAAGGAAAAATCTCCAGAGACATAACATAGGGAAAACGCGTTTTAGGACCCCCATTTTTTGTCGTCCCCACTTGAAGGATCACCCCAAAACTTTCAACACATCAGCTGAACCAAAAAGTGGAAGTTATTTGAACATTTCGTCAAGGAGTGCCAACGCTATTGGCAAAACAAAGAAGCGCTTTTCCTATCGAAACTTTGGTCCTAACTATAACTAACTGCTGGCTAACTTTCTATTGGGTATGTTTCTCGAAGATTTGTCAAATGCTGCCAAAGTTATTAGCGACACAAAAATGCCCTTACTAGGGAAACTGTACCTCAACTATAACTACACAGTGGGATTGGGACTTTAAATTCCTTCTCCCTTGCCCTGAGTGTTGGACAGTAATAATGTCTGGTACACTCATGCTGATTTTTGTTGCCAAGGGGTAACATGAATGTATGCGTGTGTGCGTGCGCACTGACATAGACCTGTCTCATGAACTGTGGTCTTTTTGGATCAGGATGGGCACCTAAAGCGCTACCCTCATAGTGGTGTCACACTTCTACCTTTACCAGGAGTTAAGCAGAACAAGCGCAGTGGTGGCAGCATACAGTGTAGTGATCAGTTAGAATAAACAGGTCCTTTTTTACTTGTGCACTTGAGTGAGGCCTAGGAGCTCACTCATTTAAAAGTTCCACTAATATAAACTCACCCTTGGCCTACATCGGTTTGGTTTCTAGTGCTGTGTAGTGCTTGAGGGTTGTGCATGTGCTGGGTTTATGTGGGCCTGCGAATGGTACAATACAGGGATAATGCAGTGCTGTGCAGTGTGTTTATATTATATACATATGCTGGGTGTATGTGTGCTTATGAATGGTACAATACATAAAGGAAGTAGTGCTGTGCAGCAGATGTATGCCTTATACATTTGCTGGTTGCATGTGTGCCTGTGAATAGTACAGTACATGAAAGACTCTAGGTTTCACTTTGGGAGACTGTGCCGACTGGAGGAATATGAGCGGTAGAGGAATCCTCCCAGACAGATTTGTGGATTGCTGCGTTCCTGTTTGCTAGGTGGGGAAGCCTGGAAGGAGGGAGATCCAGTCTCTATAGTACACTTCACAGGGTGCCCTTTGATTCAGGAAAGATCACTGGGAATGGGCTTGGGCACATCTCTTTCAGAGAATCATCATCAAAATACTTTATTCGGTTTAGAGAAACCATAAAAGCACATAAGACAATACAGCACAACACAAATGGGTGCTCATGATATCAAATCATGGTGTAAGAGGGTCAATAAAAACAATTAAGAGAACCATAAAAACAGTTAATAAATAATACGTATTACATAAAATATAGTAGAATCATAAAGAGTAGGGTGGAGGCCCTGAGGTAACCTTTGGATAAATGTATCATTGTGGCTGGCATCCAAGTATGAACCTCTAGTCACCCTCATGGCTTGTGTTGTGGGGCTATCAGATTTCGAGTCACTCCTGCTGTGACAGACTGCTTTCTGGAGAAAGGGCTGGGCAGAGGAGGCAGCACTTCAAAAGAAAGCAGACCCCCAACATAAACCTTAAAGGCTTTAAATCAGGGTTGGTGTCTGGAAAGGGACCATAGGAATAGGAGCTCAAAGCCCCTAATATTTTCAGTTGTTACGCAGCCAGTCTGGCTCTGGGAGGAGGAGAAGCTCTGCAAGACCTCTGCCTGTGTCCAAGACTGGGGGCCAAAGCCTGCCAGTCTACCAACTAGGTGAGGGGACCTCAGGGAATCCAAGACCACCTGCTCCTAGATCCTGGAGCAACAGCGCGTGCCTGCTTGCCAAGACCAGTGAGCCCTGTGAGGAAGAAGAGAGTGTTGGAGGGCGTGAGATCCAGTAGGGGATCCTGGCAATTGAATCCTTGTAGGGAGGTGTGAAGAGACTGCTGCTGCACTGATCGGACATTGCCCCATGCAGGGAAAAGATGGTGACCCTCGTATGTCAGAGGAGGGCCACTGTGAAGTAAGCTGTGAATGCTGCTGCATCGATTGGGTTGTTGCCCGTGTGCAGATTGTAAGTCGGCAAACCAGTATGCCAGGTGGGGCCACTGTGAAGATTGCTGCCATGTTGATCAGGCCATAACCCATGTGTGGAGCTAAGCCACTGACCCCCGTATGCCAGGTGAGGCAGCTGTGAAGACTGCTGCTGTACGGATCAGGCAGTAGCCCATGTACAATGAGGATGGTGACCACCAGGATAAGGGGGCCACCAGGACAAGGCAGGGAGTGTGGTCTGGTTGAGACTTTCATTGGAAGGAAGAAGTCACTGTGGTGACCTGGGTGGGCCCAAGCCATGACTAAGGACCAGCCTCAGGAATATCACTACACCCCGAACTGTGGGGAGGATCCTGAGAAAATTAGTAGTATTGGAGGAACATCGACAATCTCCCATCCTCTGTCTCCACAGAGCTGTGTGTGAGGAACTCGAGGATACCAGGCTACTGCTCCTCCCAGGCTGCATGTGAGGAACTTACCGGAGACAGCTGCTGCAGCTTCTGCACCTGCACAGAGGGCACACTCAGAGACTCTAGTCACTCTGGCATATGGAAGACTGATTTACGGGCCAGATGGCCCCAAGGGATCTTGCCTGCCATATAGCGCTTCCGCACTGGAACACTTTTGGCTTTAATAGAGAGTCAGGATGGGACTCCTGAGATTCCAACTACTAGTGGGGCTTATTTTGAATCTCACTGATAGGGAATGTGGAATAACCACTACCACTAGAAAGAGGCGAATGGGACTCAGGGACCCTTGTATTATGCACCAGAGCTCTGGCCTCAGGAAACTGTGTGTATTGTTTGTGAATGCCGTATTTTACTTTCTGTTTGTATATAAATAATCCTTTTTTTCATAAAAGAAAGTATTTGGACATTCCTTTATTTCTGCTGCTGAATGTATTTTGAGTTCTGAGCCTCTGTTTACCCCTGTGCCTACCTCCCCCCCAAGAAGCGTTGGATAGCTAGACCTGCGCTACCTCTGACAGTCAAGTGCTTAACGGGTACTTGGCCCAGTTGCTCAGGATCCATAGCAGGTTGGGCCCCAGGGCATAAGTAGTAAAAGGTCTCAACCCCCATGGTTGGGCCCAGTAGCTCCTGCTTGCCCTATGGCCTTCTGAACGGGGTTCTGACACCAGTAGGTTATATATAACCTTCTGGACGTTGCCAGTAGGTAGTTATAGTTAGGACTGTGTTTCCATAGGAAAAGCATTTATTTACATGCCTATGCCTTTAGCGCAGTTTGACGAATCTTCATGAAATATTCCCCAAAACGTGCCCCAGTGATTCTAGTTCTGCATGGAAAGTTTTGGAGCAGAGGGCGAGAAAAAAAAGGAGGGGGGTTAAAAAAAAAAGTCTTTGTCATGTTAATTTCCATAGAGTCTTTAGACACGCCTGCAGCCTGAACCACTGGATGGAACTAGACCAAATTTGCCAGAAAGCTACCTTTGGGTCTGCAGATTGTACTTTTTGTTATTTGGTGTAAATCTGTTCAGTAGTTTGTGAGCTATTAAAGGAAATTCAAATTTATATATCTGGGCAGAGCCTAAGCACAGATCTCATGGTGAGACCTGATTGGCTGTCAGCACTGCAACCAGAAAATGATGGCAGCCATCTTGGGGCCAATATACATGATAGTACCCCATTAAAATGCATTGTAGTGAATGTTAAAAAAGTGAAAATATTAAAGGGTGATAACAGATCTTAGTTACAATATAAATCATTTATTGGTAATGTGATTTTACCTTGTGAAAAAGACTTCTGCTGGGATTTCATGAATCAAGTCTGAGAAAAAACTGTTTTCTCATGATTTTCCCATTGAGGTTATGGAAGGTGCTCCAGAAGCTAAAATGAGAGCATGTTTTCTGTAAATTTACACTATCTTTCTCAGCCATATTTATTTTATTTTGAAGGTTTTATATAGCGTGAACAAGACCCTTGCGGGTATCAGAGCGCTTTACATTTCAGATGTAGGAAACCAGAGTAGACATAGCAAACACAGTCATAAGTGATTCAGATATACGATACTCAGAAAGGTAAAAAAAACTAGCGATTAAAATATAGAGCTAAAAAAACAGAACTAGTAATTAAAATACAGTAATAAGTCAGTAAATTCACGTGAATTTAGCCATGAGTATCGCTTCCACTTATTTTTTTAGGGAGGCAGTGGAAGGGTTCAGTCTTGTTTCAGTGGGAACAGCATTCCAGATCCTGAGAGCCATACCAGAGAAGGATCGGTTATAGGTTAGAAGAGTTTTGGCACTCCTGGAGGCTCTATTGCCCGCAGAGAGCACCAGTTTCTGAACTAGGTAGTGCGGAGAATTGTGGTGTAGGGCCTTGTGCGTTATACAAGCGATTTTAAGATGAATTCTAGCTTCAAACGGTAGCCAGTTGAGGGGTCTAAGGTCTGGAGAGATACGAGAGGTTCTCTTTGAGCCCGTGATGAGTCTCACCGCTGAGTTGATAGCGGCACTTAGCAGGGCTGTCGACGACCTTGGGAGGCAGCGTAAGGTTACAGCCCCATATTCAACTCTTGGGATTACTAGGGCTTGAACTGCTTGTTTGAAATCGTAAGCTAGCAGGAAGGGTTTCAGTTTTCGCAGGGTCTTCATGTGGAAGTTAGCTCCTTTTGTGGAAGCGCTGATATGCTTTTGCATCTTTAGGTTACTGTCCAGAGTCACACCTAGCGATTTCGCTGATTCGACAATGAGAGGTTGTCCTTTGAGAGCTGTTAAGTGCTTCATCCAGTCCAGGATAGTGGATGCTTTGTTAGGGGGAGCGATTAAGAGGAACTCCGTTTTGAGGGAGTTTAGTTTCAAATGGTTTTCAGCCAACCATGTTTGGGTTTTTTGTAGAGTTATGTTGAGCGATTTGATGTCTTCAAGTGAATGGATCTTGATGTAGATTTGGGTGTCGTCTGCATACATATGGAAGTGAATCTTGGAGAGACTGAGAAGTTCAGTGAGTGGTTCCATGAAAAGGTTGAAAAGAGTGGGTGAGAGGGAGGAGCCTTGCGGAACTCCTAACGTGACTGGCATGGGGTTGGACAGGGATTGATTGATCTTGAACCTTTGAGATCTATTTAGGAGGAAAGAGGTGAGCCAGTTAAATACAGCTCTAGACAATCCCATTCTGTGTTTCAGGAGCCCTAGCAAGTTGCCATCTTTGACGGTGTCAAATGCTGATGACAGGTCGAGTAAGATTAGTAAACAGGCTGCGTTTTGGTCCAGGATTTTTAGAGCGTCGTCAATTATGTGTGTCATGGCTGATTTGGTACTGTGACCATCTCGGAAGCCTGATTGAAATTGGTTAAGCAGGTTGAATTGTTCGATGCGTTTGTTCAGCTGCATGTTAACAAGAGTTTGGCTAGCATAGGTATGTTGGATATCGGATGATAGTTATTTAGCTCCGAAGGGTCAGCTGTTGGTTTCTTTAGGATAGGAGATACTTGACCTGTTTTCAGGTTGTCTGGAATGGATCCTTGAAGGAGGGAGGTATTTATGATCTTGGCCCAGAGAGGTATTAACAGAGGAATTAAGTCTTTTAAGTAGTTGGCAGAAAGCGGGTCTGTGAAGTGGTTGGAAGGTTTCAGGGCGGTTAGCGTCTTTAGTATGGTATCTTCACTGTAAGCGTTGAAGTGGGACCAAGTTGCGTTGTTTTTTAGGTTGAATTTTGTATAGTAGTTAGCTTGGGCACCTGCAGGGGGCAGTGATGAGTTATTTTGCATGTCTGAGAGGGATAAGAGGTCCTGAGTAGGTCTGTTTTATGGATTCTGTTTTTGAAGTGAAGAAGAAGGTGAATTCATCACAATTGGGTAGAGTGTCAGGGATAGCCTTGGGGAGAATGGGTGCACTCTTGATTTGAGCTTTGATAAGATTGAGTAGCATTTTGGGACGGTTCTTGGCTCGATCTAGTTGAATCCTGAAGAAGTCGGTTTTAGATTTTCTGATCTTTCTAAAGTAGGAGTTTCTGGTGGTTCTTAGTAGCTTGAGGTGGTCAGCTGAGGGTGCGGATCTCCAATGTTGTTCAATTGTTCTAAGTGAGCATCTGTCTTCATTTAGCCTACCGTCATACCAAGGTTTTGAGGGGCAGATTTACAAGCCCCTTGCACCTCTTTTATGCCACTGTTGTGTCACATTTGTGACGCAGCGGCAGTGCAAAAGATGCGCAATGCTGTGGGGTATTTACAACGTGACGCATCTGGGAGATGCGTCACATCGTAAAGCCCTGCTCCAGAAGTAGGCGTTCCTGCGCAGGGGGGGGGGGGGGCGTTCCGGCACAGGAACGCCTCCTAAAAGTGCCTGAGTGAAATCTACAAGATTTAACTCAGTCACTTTTGGGCCCATGCTGCGTCAAAACCCTGCGCCTGCTTGAACCAGGCGTAAGGATTGACGCAGCATTGGACAGGTAGGGCTCCCCAGAGCATTGCTGGAGCTGCGAAACGCTTGCGACGCAACTCCAGCAATGCGCCGCCTTTACGGCACAGATGCGTCACGCATCTGTGCCATTTTTGCGCCATGGTGCGCCGCATTAACAATGCAACGCATCCATGGTGGCGGAGCGGCGGCGCACAATAACTGCCGCATCCCTGCTGATATGCAGGGATGCGCCACTTATTGTAAATCTGCCCCTGACTCTTTTGCAGTAGTTCTTTTCAGTTGAAGAGAGGCTATTTTGTCTAGTAGGTTGTTCATGGAGTGAAAGTAATGATTGGTCAGCCCATGGACATCGGCTAGGTCTTCCGGGGGACATTGTAAGTTTTAATTAGAGGATGCTAGAAGGTCATATGAGAATGAAGTCTGTCATTCTCAGAAAAACATGTACTTCCAACAGCAGCAGCCCGTCAGTTGATTTCCTTGTGCTCTACTACAGCCTCCTAGAGTGTTCTTAAGGACAACTAGAGTGCTAACAGTCTTACTTATGACAAAAATATGGCACACCTGAAGCCATCTTGATTGAATCAAACTGGTGAAACTTAAAACATTTAATTATAGAATAGAACAAAATGAAGGGGTTTTGTCATAGTAATTATGGTTAGTCCTGTAGAAAGAAAAATTAGGACACGCTTTAAGAGAGTTCTCAAATATCTTCCTCTTCTATATCATTACAACATTCCGACATGTAGACTGAAACATGCACTTTCAACACGAGCAGCAAACTGCCAGTTAACTCTGATGTGGTAGAAACTGCATTTTATTTCTAGGGGTGCATTATAATCACACTTGTAGAACACACCCACATATTATCCTTTGTCGTATTAACGTGAAGTGTTATAATTCGAAATGTAATAACGTGAAATGTGATGTGTTTAGGCCATTGAATAGTAACATGTAGAATTAACGTAGAAAGTGAATGTAACTAGCAGAAAACAGAAAAAAATTGTGTTGTGCATCTGACAAACATTAATTTATTAAATATGATTATTAATGTGTCATTTCACGTGTAGGTAGAAATAATAACTGAACGTGCCTTAAATTCTTTTGCAATTCATTAAAGCTCACATGCCATTTTCTTATGTTAGCTGAATTTTGCAGGCCTGAAATGTATTTTTCCCTGGAAGCTCTCGCTTTAGAACTATTAGCTAAATTTCATGTGTGCTGTGTAATTTGTTCTTTCTCACATTTTGTATTGCAGGTGAAACAAGTGCTCTTGTTAGCAAGAATAATGTCTTTGTTTTATTAGTCAGGCAAGGAGAGAAAAAGTTACATTGATTGTTCTGAATCGATAAGAGAAGGCCGTTGCCCTTTGCACGAAAGAGAGCTTGAGAACCAAGCACAGAAATGGTAAGAACAAGAACATCGCGGTCCCATGGAAAACTACCTTCATGATGATAATCAGAGCGGATGGTGTGACCCGCAAGGATCCTTGGGAAGGATACCTGTAATATTGGGACGTTGCAAGTAGGGAAAGTGACCACTTCTCCTTTTGTTTTCAGAGAGAGAGCATCTTCAAACGAGCTCTGTCTCGATAGCTTTGTGCTATTGGTCCCATCGGTGGTGGAGAGACTTCTTAGGAAGACTCCATATGCTGGCACCTTTTATTCCTTTTCCTGAAGATGCTTACGTAGGGATGTCATTTTACTGGTAGTGTAGGGCTAGCCTGATGCTATATTTTCATCAACCCTTGATGCAGGGAAATTTTGACTCATGCTTTCTGATCCTCTGCATCTTATTTCTTGAGTTAATTGTTTTGTGCATGTTGCATTGCCTCAACAGATTTGGCTTCATGCTGATTCCTATGTGCTTTTACACTCTAGTTTTGAGGTGTCTTTATGTCCGGTTATTTTTGGCCTTGTAATAAATTACCTAACCTTACGTAGTTGTCTGTGGTTACTATGTGTCCATAGAACTTCCTGTTGAATTGATTGGCATTAATAACGACTTTCTATCCTTACACGCTGCTAAAAAGAACCATCAAGTTCTGATTCTAGAGTAGGTCCAGAACTTATGGGCCCGGCCCTTTCAACTCCCTGGTGATCAGCAGTTTACTACAGTGTTCTAATGAGCAACTGGAGTGCTAACCTTCTGAATTTATGCCAAAAGTGTGGCACATTTGACCGCCATCTTGATGGAGTCAAAGTAGAAAACTGAAAGCATTTTCTACTTGGACACTGCAGTAAATGAGGAGATTCAGTAGCTTCATAAAAAATAAGTGTCCCAAGATGTCCCAAATATACAACAAATATCACCCAAATGTAGCCCAAGCATAGCCCACTGACAGAACTCTGTAAAACACGTATCGTTTTTTTGTTACAATTGTATATAGTGCACGTGCAGACTTGAACCGAAGGTATTGGAGTGCTTTACATAAGCATCAGTTATATTACACAAGGACATGCTTTAGGCATGGGGAGATTAAGTGATTTGCACAGAATCACAGGATGTCAAGCTGATGCAGAAACTCGACCCTGGTTACCCAGTTGAAAAGTCTGCAGCTCTGGCCGTAATACCACATTCTCTTCCCTAAGTGCATCATATAATCAAATGATCAACTGGATAAAAAAATCAAGATAGCAAATAATTTAAAAGTGCTTTGTTGCTATTTGGGAACATTTTAATTTTTAGAGCAATAATCATAATTTCTATGGGAATAAGATCCTCTCATTTTTATAATATCTAAAGGAAATGCTTTAGGTATTATAGTTTTGATTACATCAAGAGGACGTCAGGTGAGCCACACTTTTGTAATAAATATAGAATGTTAGCAATCTGGTTGTTCATTAGAATACTGGAAGGAGGCAGAAGTCAGGAGCACAGACTTGGATACTTGAGAGCAGGGAGAACGATACAGAGGCAACAAGTTGACCCCGCTGGGCATGCGGGATGGGCAGTGGCAGCACAACAGACCATGGAGGGCAGGGGAAAGAGGGATTGGGGCAACAAACCAACCATGCAGGACATGCAAGAGAGGCTGTGGCAATATAACAGACTATTGAGGGCAGAAGGAAGAGGCAGGGGCAGTACAACCACACATGCCAACATAACCAATTCAGGCTGGAGACTCCCAATATTTTTAAGCCCAAGTGGATTTATTTTCTCTGTCTCCTGCCTAAAATGTCCTCATTTTCAGTGTAAGTCAATGGAGACAATCAATTCCCAGGTTTTGTTTCAAAATCTCCCTCTTACCAAATTCAATATGTTGTTTAGTATGGTAAATTGGATGACTGAAGGCAGGAGGAATGGGGTAGGGAAATTAACTTGGATAACATATGTCAGGGGCATCAAATTGACCGTACAAGGCAGGCGTCAGGAGTTGCAGTAGCACAATACACCACATAGGGCAAGCGGGGCGGAAGTGCGGCACAACGGACAATGGAAAGCAATAGGGGTGGGATAGGGTCATACTTGTGGATAATAGAGAGCAGAGGGGAAAGCAGCAAGGGCAGCAAGCTGACTATACCTGACAGACAGGAGGAGCAGTTGCAACGTAATGTACCATGAAGGGCAGGAGGGAGGGTGCAAGGGCACGACAATGGACCGGACAAGGCAAGAGGGAGGGGATGGGAGCCTGCACATGGAAACCAGAGGGAAAGGGGCAGGGCTAGAGCAGCAAGCTGCCCATTGAGGGCAGGCAGGATGGACACTGGAAACACAACACACAATGGAGGGCAAGTGTGAGACTATGATGGCATATACACAGACAACAGAGGAAAGGTGGGAGGGTGGGTAGGGTCAGGGACAGCAAGCTTATTAGACAGGGCAGAGGGGCTGTGATAGCACAGAAGGCCAAGCATGGCAGTCAGGAGGATTAGTGGCAGGGCTGGATACTGGCAAGAAAGGGAAGGGGCTTCCTAACAGACCATGTTGGGCAGGCAGGCAGAGCAATTGCAGCACAACAGATCACAGAGGGCAGAAGGGAGTGGCAGCAAAATGAACCATGGAGGACAGGAGTGAGGGGGCAGGGGCATAGAACTCTGACAGGCATGGTGGGGTGGAAGGGTCAGGTGGCAGTCATCTGACCATGCTAGGCAAGTGGGAGGGGCAGTGGCAGCTGAATAGAACAGTCAGGGTCCAATTATGATTCTGCCAGTTCACGGACCGCCAGACTTATGGGGGCACCGCGGTAGCGGTCTCCTGACCGCCTGATTACTAGTCGGCAGTTGGACTGCATTAGCCCAGCCACAGCTGCCAGGGAGCCGCCATTCCCTGATGATGTTGCAGTGGTCAGGAGGCCGCAATATGCTTGGCTGGACTGCCACGGTCCAACCAAGCATATTACGAGTTTCCTCTCTGCCGACGGTGTCATGGAGGTTCTTACTCCATAAATACCATGACAAATAGCGAACTATAATTCTTGTCCTAAGGTAACTATAACACGCACTCTCACCATGCACTGCTAATTACCGCATGATATTGCAACACTCATGACATCTTCTATGACATCATTGATAATATCACTGTAACATTTGCAGTAATATTATGGATGAAATACTGTGCATGGCGAGGGTGTGAGTTATAATTATTTGAAATAACTCTCACAGCTGAATTTCTATGGTTTTGTGCGTGTAAAATCGGAACCTAACTATAACATCCTTGTAACCTTTGGTTTTTTATATATCATAATACTAGCTGCCTCCTTGCCTCCTTCTTTATCTATCTGTCTAGATACCTACCTGCATATCTATCTATTTATCTCTCATCCATCTATCTATCTATCTATCTATCTATCTATCTATCTATCTATCTATCTATCTATCTATCTATCTATCTATCTATCATTATAAGAGCCACAATTATGTGCCAACAAAAGTTTATTAGCAATAGCAGAACCATTGGCTGTCCGTCCACACAAGCGAGTGCCCAGTATTAAATTCTTATTAAATCATAACTACGACCTAAAATCAGAATCATGAACATAACTTTGCTATGTCACCAAGAGATGCAAGTAGGTGCCAACATGTACAGGACGACCACCAGCTCTCCGACCACAGCAATAACAGGTTAGTATGGAATTCTCTTTCGCAAATAAGAGGTGAGCACGGGCCTCGAATTATGAACAGAACTTTGCTATGTCACCAAACCCCCGTATCCGTGCACCTCCCTGTATATCCTTTTGATAAAATATGTCCACCTCAAAGTTTCATTTAAGAAAAAAAAGCCTAACTCCACATTGTTGCATTGCTGCTTTGATGTCACAGATACCCTGCATTGCTGCTGAACATTCACTAAGACGCAGATCCGGAAGTTAAGGGTTTAAATCCATGCAATGAGATAAAGTCTCCTTACACAAAACTTCCATATACACTTGTTACTCATTATAGTTATGATCTACAGAGTGAAGTTGTGCCCTCAGAGGAAACTGTCAGGGTTTGGGGAGCCGGACATTCACTGAATGACCGGATGTCCACCATGGACCAAACAAAAGTATAAAGACAGCCTTAGAGGTGTGGATATACTATCTGAAGAGGAAACAACATGGAACCAGCGGCATATTCCAGCCTGCACTGTTGTATATGAATTTAGGACCCTAGTGTACTTCTCCCGATTCATGCCCATATATAGGTATAAATCACCCTATCCTTATATAGGCATAGGAATCATAACCATATTTAGACTTAGCCTATGCAGTTCAAATACGGCATGGCTACTTCCACTAGTTCCGAAAATCCACAACGATTTCTTGGAAAAACCCGCCTTCAGCAGTCAGGGACTTCCCCTTGCTTGAATATTGATTTATCCAAGAACTCATGGAGTTTTCAAAGAACTGAATCTTTGATGACGTTATTATGTCCAACCTTACGTCAAACTCGGCACCTTCAAGGTATAAATATGCCCACACTTGCCCAGGCAAACACACGGTGGTTTGGAGCAGTTCGACTATCTACCTACACGACACAGCTCGCCACAGCAAGTGCCGAAGGAAGCCAACCCTCCAGCAGATGCACTGAGAGAGACGCTGTCTTTTCTCCTGCCGGGAAATCCAGCTCCAGTGTTTCCAAGCTACCCTTACGGGTTGTTGGGAAATCGAGTCCTGAGAGAGAGATACCATACCTCCTTCATTCTAAAACCAAGGTACGGAGCTGATTAGACCCTTAGAGAATTCTTGGATAGATTCTTGGCAAAGAATACTAAAACTAAGCTACACCTCACTTACTTCTTCCCTTGTACTAGACCTAGGTTAGGTACACCGGGGTAGGCGTATTTTAGAAGCACCAGTTGAGTACTTTTAGTCTTTATTTATTAATGTATGTATTCTATGTATTTTATGGCTTAGAAACCATATCATGCTTTTACAGTATTATTTTATAATACTCTTTGCACTGTACGCATTGTACTTTGCTACCAGTATTACGATTGTAGCAGTTCATTTCCTCTGCATGAGAAAGAAGACTGTTCATTAAATACCTTTTTATTGAAAATGCCCGTCTCTCTATTTCTCTGCACCTCTGGTGAAACGAAGCATGCACGATTGACTGAGTGAAATAACTATCTATTGTTTCCGCGACTCTAGAGATACATTTCTTATTCTTGGGAAATAAAGTTGTCATGTTTATGGGGTTATCAGAAACTAATCCCTTCTTGCGTATTCGAGAAAGTTTCTAGTGATCTCTGAGCTAGCTGGCACTCACAATTAAGTCTAATATATTCGATAGAGACCTAGTAGACCTCAGTCCTCCGTCAAATCTATAGTATATATTATTCCAATGCGCAGAGCCTATTGGGAATATAGGAACTACACTACAGCACCAGGTGTCAGTTCAAGGAGTGGGACAACCAGTGCAGTAGGAGCTCAGTCTTTGGGTAATTCAGTTTTAGATTATGTGGGTGCAGGACTAAGAGTGCTTTAATTGTCACAAGGTTTCACTTCCAGTTAGATGGCACAATCTCTTACGGTGCCTTTGCAGCCTGCAGGGTGTGATGTTTGTATCTGCTAAATGAAGTATGGACCTCTGAGTGTGTGGTACAGCCTACATGCAGCAGTGGCATGGGATGTCATCCTCCACTGAGGTTATTACCATAGGTCTACATTAGTTTATGGTTACAGGACACTATCCATTGTGTACTGCCATTTACCACTGATATGCTAGGGCCTCACACACTACTGTACTCTAAATGTATAACCAAGTTACTGTATCTGCATCGTGGATTCTCCAAGAGTAGGAGCAATCAAGCTTATTCCAGAAAGTGGCCATAGATTTTGAACTCAGGCGCAGTACGACCCAAGTAATTGCACACCATAACTGCAGTGTTAGAGATTTAAGGATCTGTCAACCCAGAAGTGCAAATTCAACCCAGACGTGAGTATATCTAACCTGGTTAGGCCTCCTGACAATCTTACTTTGCCTCTACTGCCCCATTCTCAAAAGTCTTCTACTCTGCCCCGTATGTATATATCTAGATCACTAGGAACATCCTCCCCCTGGGCCTCTTCTCTGCCCCTTCCGTTTTCTCTTCTAATTCTTCCACCTCGCTTTCCTTCTTTGCCCTGCTCCTTTGTTGGGATCCTCATCCCACCCCTTTAATCACTTGCTCCAAATTTTGAAATTTCAAAGACACTCCTTTTGTTTCAACATTCGCTTTCTTTTTCTCCTGTGAAGCTAGCAGTGATTGGTAACTGTCTCTAATTCTGTTAGTATCTCAATTTGCCATCTAATACATGGTGGTCAACTGGTTCTTAACATTCGGTAAAAGCACAAAAACAGCACAAACCGCTTCCTGGGCCATCTCCGTTGGGCAGGCTATACAGAATACCTTTCAAACACATCTTTAAGTCTGTCCAAATAATCAATTGATACCTCACCCTTATTTTGCTAGCAGTTTGATCTCTTAGTCTAAAAAGGTTTCACATGATACACCTCTGGAATCGCTTTGAACAATACATCTTTCACAGCAATCAATTCCCCACTGTTCGCATGGTTCGCTCTCAGCCGCGGCACTATCTCCACCAGTTTTGTCTTGACACCACATGGCACTAGCAATCGCAGTAACTGATTAGCATCTGCCCAGTTAGGTCTATATACCTCAAACACTCTGTAGTTCTTCCTGGAACTGGGTTGCATTTTCTTAAATGTTTGGGAAATAGTTCCGAATGCTCATCATATCAAAGAGAGTCCAAGGGACATGGACCACAACTCCTCCCCAAGCTGCTGGGTACTCCCTCAACGGGAAAAGAATAGAAGAGGATCGACTATCATCATCTGTGCCTGTTGGATTGGGAAAAGGGGGGACACCTTCTAGACAACTGTCTTGCGGTGTGTCTCAAGCTTTCAAGGGTGATTGTAGGACTTAAATCTCATCGATTTCTAAGCCACAGTAGTGGATGCAGCCTCCGACCAGGTTGCTGTATTGCTAGCCAGTTGCATCAGCACGTTCACTTGCTCAGAACCTCCTTGTGACTCAGCCACTGGCGGTCTCACACTTGCTCCTTCGTTTCTGGGTGCATCACCTGCTAGACTCCTAGCCTTATCAGCCAGCATGGGGAACATATCCAAAACATCCTTCTCCCATGTTTTTGCTGTCTGCATGGGGTTGGCTGCATGCGGTGGGTTAGCTGCAGGGTCCGGCCACAAGTCAGGTCCTGCTGGGGGGTTGAAATTATGTATGGTAATGAAATAAAACAAAACGTTTAAAAAAACTAGAAGTTCACTTATAAAACCCAAAAGATTAAAGTAACGTTTAAGGGGTCGATTAGGATGGCGTACGGAAACGGGTAACGTCTGCCATGGTCGCGGAAAATTCACTCCCGCTCGCACCGCGGAGAATCTGCGGTTGCGATTAGGATATTCATGTCAAGAAATTCCGACCGCGGCGGACGGATCACATCAAACACCGTCCGCGGCGGACGGAACACATTAACACCGTCTGCGGCGGACGGAACCAAAAGAACCCCCACCGCCGCGGACGCACATGACCGCGGGAACAGGCCCAACTGCTGCCATACCTGCGGAGGGTCCGTCCGCGTGATTAGGATAATGCCGCCATTCCAACGGAACTCACCGCCGCCCTCCACCGCCGCGGAAACAAGACCTCCGAAAATGGACCATGACTGCGGAAGGACCACACAAACACCATCCCATCCGTCAAACCGATTAGAAAATGGCCAACGGAAGTAAATAGACATCACATCAAACAGAACACCCAACCACCTGAAACACCCACCCCCAGCAACTACACGCCCCAATTACACCCCCCCAAGCACCGAAAAATGCACCTAAATCACCACACCCACAGAACACCTGATTGGCAACTACCATTGGGACACCACCACCTCACAGAGTATAAAATGAATCCCTCCCACTACCACAGTCCTTTGCATCACAGCATAGCTTGCAAGAGCCATATTAGCACGACCAACAGACACACACAAACACACATACAACCTGCTCACAAACACACACACCACACAACCCAACACCACACCATCCATACACACCACACACCTGCACATCCCACCACACCCCCCCCCCCACACAAGCACATCACACACCGTGGCACCCAAGAAAAATCCTAAATTCACTGACACTGAGTTGAAGGTCATGGTGGATGAAATCATCCGTGTCGAACCACAGCTCTTCGGCAACCTAGTCCAGCAGACAACCTTGGCAACCAAAAACCACATGTGGGACAGGATAGTCAGCAGAGTGAATGCGTCAGGGACCGTGCCACGCACCAAGCACGACATCCAGAGGCGGTGGCACGACCTCAAGGCAAGGGTGAAAGGCATCAGGGCGAAGAAACACCTGCGGGCACACCACACTGGTGGCGGCACTCCCCCGGAGCCCCTACCATATACTGAATGGGAGGAGAAGGTGCTGGGCATACTGCACCCTGAGAGCCTGGAGGGAATCGAGGAGGGAGAAGAGGCTGGTAAGTACAAAGAAATGACCACGAAAGCACTGATATGCTCTGCCATGCACAACTGACAAGACAAATCTCCCTGGCCCGAGGAGGAGCCAAGATGGCGACCGGGATGGTTGTGTAAACGCTTCGCTCCGTGCGCCCTCCCGCCTTGCCCGCATATCCTGATGCATATCCTGAGCAGCGTCTGTGATTTCGAATAAGTGAAGGGTTACGCTCACTTACCGTTTGCTTCTGCAACCCCTCCCTGCAGTAGAACTGGAGAAATGTCCCTTGTGGTTTGGTGGCCTCCGGGGTGTCGAGACCGGGATCTCAAGTGAGGAGAGTGTCCGACCGGAAGTGATTCGTCACCGGCCTCGGGTTCCGCTGAGACGCCGGTCGTGGAGATTCCAAGATCCGTGGACCGAAAGAGAAGAGATCCACCCACTTCCCATAGTGGGCCACCCGGCGGAAGGCGTGATACTGCTGTGCCGGAAAGAAATTTGTGAGGCCCGGCTCCCCCTCGGTGAGATCCCCGGTCATATTCATAGCCCGCCCCGGGAGCCTCTGGGTGGCTTCCGAGAAGACACGGAGGCTGGTATAGCCTTTTGGTGCCTCTCTTTTCTGCTGCCTGCCCCGACCTGAGATCCTGTTGAGAACCCTGCAGTGGCCGGGTGCAGGACCCGCACACACGGCGATATGGAGGAACGGGAAACCGAAACGGCTAAGATGGCGGATGATGCCCTCCTGTGTGCCCTCCACCCGGGCGGGGAATCCAGTGCACGAGAGACTCCCGGGGTTTGGCACTGTGAGAGACCACCCACCCCCACGGCTGTCCTGGCTGCATTAACAACTTTGCACGCTACCCTGATCCGTGAGGCCCGAGACTTGGGGGTAAAAGTGGATGCCGTCTTTGTTCCGCCATTTTGTGATGGCACGAACTGTTCTCCTGGTGGCGCCGCTGTATATACCCTTGATACATTGACCTCGAGTGAATCTGCTCCCGTGGAGTCGAAGACAGTTGTGGATCATGAGCTGGCTATGGTTGCATTGGTTATGCCTGTGGTTGTTTCCTTGGGGCATATCTTTCAACTGCATGTGGAGGAACTCCTTCGGTCCATTGAGTGGGCGGCTTTGGTGTGGTATCGGCGCTTTCTGCTTCGTGTGACTTTATGCTCAGGGATGGCGGAACTGTATCCTGATTTAAAACTGCTGGCATTGTTGATATCGAGGTTATCAAAATGCAAAAATAAATTTTCACAAAGAAAAATGGACACTTGTAACAGATCTAAACCATTGGATAGATTGATTATGGTATTCTCAAAAACACAATGTATAAGATGGTATTGCGGTGTATATTTTTCATCCGCCCCTACATTGCAGTTGTGGCAGTTATCATTGAATACCATAAAGTGCAAGGTGCCTGCCTCATCCAGAGGCTCCTCTGGTCTAGATTCGCAGTGTCCAGAGATCCGTAAGTGAGGTAAAAAACAATGAAAAAATGGTGACCCCAAGAGAATTTGGAATTAAAAATTAGATCGACACCCAAAATTTTATTGGTGGTGAGGATCTACAAAATGAATTAAAAAGATTGGTACTTGTGCTAGATCAAGTAACTGGATCTAGAAGTATGGTATAAAAGATGGTGTCGACATGTTTCAGCCCCCTATGGCTCAACGGAGTCTGTAGGGCTTTCGTCAGGACTAAACAAACATACAAAACATAGATAGTTACTCACACCATTTGTGTAGTTACTGCGATGGCTTACTGGTTCGAATTAATCAGTTGCCTAACGTGCTCTTTTAACCTGCAAAAAGAGGGACACAAAACAGAAGCATACAATACATATAATGTTGTATTAATGTGTGTACGGAGGCACCAGAGTACGTATTGGTCTCTAAGGGCTATTATGACATTTTGTAAAACTTTTACTGAGGTGGAGTTGAGAACAGGAAGGCAAGGGACTGAGTACCTGGTGGAGCGAATAGTAAGCCAAGTATGCATTAGAGTGGTGGGACCATTAAGATGTTGTCTACATGGTTGTACCATCGCTTATAAAATGTTTGTATTACATAACGGACACCGTTATCAGGGTGTTTATAGAGTGATGCTAGTATCTCCACATAGATATTTTGTGGTAGAGAACTATTTCTTGGAAATGCACATGTACAACTGGTTATATGGGACAGGGAGCTCCTATATAACGTAAGTGTCGGAGAGTATTACTCGCTCGAACGCTATTTTTAATAATGCATGGAAGTTCAATTGGCATGAAATTCCTTGCTATGCTGGAAAAAGGTTCGCACGGAGCAATTTCATGGCTGTTCCCTTTGGAGTGAAACCACAGTACGACATAATAGAACGTGAAGACAGCAGCTGCGGTAACAGTTCCTAACGGCGAGCGCTCTTACCTAGTGTAAAGTAACAAGAGGCTCCGTCAGGGGATACCGGCTAAATTATTGCCACAGAGCTGCAAAAGGGAGAGAAATACAATTAAATCAATCACCTTACCGTTAGTTAGTGGAGGGGGAACAAACACGTACATCTGCCGCCATTACCCGCGAGGGAGGAGACTTCCGCCGCTTGTGCTGACTCTGCCCCTGGACTCTGGGTAGACGTCATTGCACGTCTTTTAAAGAGAAACGGGTGTATTCCCGGTTTAAAGAGAATACTTAAACTAATTTGAATCTGGCTAAGATCGAAGGAGATTGAAAGTAAGCCTTCATTACATGTGTGAATGCACAGATAGTCCCCAGTAGTATTCTCCTTTATTAGATATAAGTTATAAATGCAAAATGTGGTGCACTATTCTGAACAATGTTCTGGTCGTTTATATTTCCATGAACTGGCGGCAATGTGGCTCACATGACAGGATACATTTCTAGGGTTCTCAATGTGTGGCGAACTGGTGCCAGGGTGGATTATCGTTAAGGCCCCCGACATGGGTTCTCAGACGATTTACCCATCTCTGCTCCTTTTCGTACAGCTTTTTTTCGGCATTACGTGTTTTTTCTGTGAGCATCTCAATGATGGTCCAATGTATTTCTTCACATGTGTGTCCTGACTCCAGATAGTGGGCACAGAGTTTGGTAGTGATTTTTTTTAGTCTGATATTGCTCCTGTGTTCGCCAATGCGAATTTTTACTTTACGGCAGGTCATCCCGATATAGATTTTATTACAGGGGCACTTGACCATGTAAATTACATAGGTGGAATTGCAATTTGTATGCTGTCTTTGGGTCCATGTTAGATTTTCTGAAAGCTGTAGTTGTTTGGAGGGAGTTGTGTACCTGCAGGATATACAGTTTCCACACGGGTAATGGCCTGTTACTGGAGCCATCGAAATGTCTCTTGGTAATTCAATTTGTTGTCTTTTCTTAGGTCGTGTGTGTACCAAGGTGTCACGTAGATTTTTCGTTCTCCTGTTGGCAAACCAGGGTTTAGGCCATTCAAATTTACCGGTTGACAGAATTTTCCAATTTTTGTTTACCAATTTCTGCATTTCATAGGTGGCAGGACTGAAAGTTGTGACACATGTGACTAGATCCGCTGGAGGATTTTTAGGATGGACCTGTAAGAGACACGCTCTTGGTTGGTTGTTGGCGCGTTTCATACATCTGCGGATTGTAGTCTTGGTGTAGTCACGTGCCTTCAATTTGTCACTTAGTACCAAAGCTTGCTCTTTGTAATCTTCGTTTTTGGTACAATTTCGTTTGATTCTAAGAAATTGACTGTATGGAAGATTGTCTCTTAGTGGTTTAGGATGGAAACTTTTATAAGAGAGTAGACAGTTTTTTTGCAGTGGGTTTAGTGTAGGTCTTACTTTGTAGGCTGTTGTTTTCAGCAAAGATGGTTACATCTAAGAAGTCGATACTCGAGTTATTCGCTGTATGTGTAAATTTCAGCCATGGATCACACTCATTCAGCCAGTTCATGAAAAGTTCGAGGTTGATATCGTCCCGTTCCGTCTCCCGCCGTGCATCATTGCCGAGACTCCGGTGGCTTGTGACCTATGGCATGACGGCGTTGCCAAATCCTCCCGGTGTGCTCGATCCTCTAGTGCTATTTGATATCCTATCTGAAGACCGGTTTGACGTTTGTGCTATCGACAGAAGAGGCCAAGGGTGACTTTGATTGAGCTGTGGAGGGACTCATGGATGGTTTATGGTGATTTATGGGGTGCTTGCAGAGCTACAATTGATTGCGTTTTTTTTTTTTTTACATGATTGCTGCCACTTGTACTTTTCGTTCGCTGCTGTTCATATTTTTAGAATGCGAAGGCGGGAGGAGCCGGAACGTTAGATTGAGGGCCCTCCTCCTGTATATTTTTCTTTTCTCTTTTCTTCTCTGTATTTCGGGTCTCTTATTTAGGGCGACAGGCACGCTGCTGGGGGGGGGGGTGGGCCATAGCCATCCGCAGGGGTGCAAGGTGGGGGGTTGGGGGATGGGTTTTGTTGTGTTGTTCTTCTTTTGTTTCTATGGCCCTTTGCCCTTTCCTCTTTTTGATGTCGCTTCTTTCGTGTCACCCTTAGTGTGTTTCGCCATGTAGGATGGGACTTGTTCGCCATGATTATTTAGTGAGTGTTGCGTCTCTCCTTCCGTGATGCCCCCTTCCCCTCATTTGCAATTTATGTTTATCGTTGGCGTAATTTCTCGCTTCTAGACCAGCTGTAATGGGGGTGTATATGATAGTGCGACATTGATATCACTTAACTTTTTTGTTATTGTAAAATGAACCGTCATTGATCCTTGCTTATGTGTTACTTTAAACGTATGTATGACATGTCCTGATTATTGACCTGCCCTCGACCCCCTGGCCCTCTGCGACTTGTATATTATGTTGTTCCTTTATCCTGATGTGCGTAGCGGCCGGCCGGATTGGTTGTAGGCCCGTGACTGTCTATCGATGCTGCTACAATAAAGGTTCTTAAAAAAAAAAAAAAATCTCCCTGGCCCCAATCCATGCATGTGGACCACACAGTCACCCAAATGTGAAGTCCTCCGCTCAAATCTACCCACCATGACCAACCACAAATGTTGCCTCCTAGGTTCCAATGCTTGCATGTTGTCAGAGCAACCAGCACCACAACTCCCAACAGGCCCCCATGTCCACAGGGAGGGTGGTGGTGGTGGGGGGGGTGAGAGAGACCAGCACTACAACTCCCAACAGGCCCCGATGTCCACAGGGAGGGTGGTGGTGTGTGGGGTGTGTGAGAGACCAGCACTACAACTCCCAACAGGCCCCCGTGTCCACAGGGAGGGTGGCGGTGGTGTGTGTGTGTGAGACAGGTGGGTGGGGTGTGTGAGAGGCCAGCACCGCAACTCCCAACAGGCCCCCATGTCCACAGGGAGGGATGGCAGTGGGGGGGGTGAGAGAGACCAGCACCACAACTCCCAACAGGCCCCCATGTCCACAGGGAGGGTGGTGGTAGGTGGGGTGTGTGAGAGACCAGCACTACAACTCCCAAGAGGCCCCCATGTCCGGTGTGTGAGAGACCAGCACTACAACTCCCAACAGGCCCCCATGTCCACAGGGAGGGATGGCGGTGGGGGGGGTGAGAGAGACCAGCACCGCAACTCCCAACAGGCCCCCATGTCCACAGGGAGGGTGGTGGTGGTGGGGGGAGTGCGAGAGAGAGTAAACTGGTTAGTAATGTTGTTACCAAAACCATGTCATGTCCACAGCATGGAAACTTGATCATTTTGTCCCTCAGGTGATCGCAACTTGACTGCCGCAAACACCAACCGCCAGCACCAGTCGCCCCCCTCACAGCACGGACTATCTGGGGACGAGCCCATTGCCAGCTCAGACGCAGAGGACGAAGCGGGACCAAGCAGACTTCCAGGGCCATCAGGCTCACAGGACATCACTGCCTCCACCACCACGGCCTGTGTCACCACACCATCACCTGCCATAGTGAGCTGTGCAGCCACCACCACCTCCACCACCACCACCACTCCTGCCAGTGCCACCCTGCCTGACCCATCAGCCGATGATGGGCCATCTACATCCCAGGCAAGCAGGGAGAGTGGACATGAGAGGACATAGGTGAGGGCACAGCACACAAGCAGGAGTGCAGTTGCCCGCCGAGGTGGAGAAGGACACCCACCCCATCCAGCCGCAGAAACCCTGGAAGCCATTGCAAGAGTCAATGCATCCTATCAGCGGGCGCAGGAACAGTCTGAATGGGCCCACCAAGACTCACAGGAGAACAGAAATCTGTTGCGGTCCATAGATACGCGCATAGGGCAAATTGTGGACATCATGGCCCAAGCAACTGCACTGTGGAGGGACTGGCTATCCCCCTCACCCTAGTGCCCAGCGGGACGGCTCCCCAACACCACCGCCACCCACACCTGAGCCCACGGAAAGGGAGGTGGCCCCTGACCAACCTGCACCCACAGCTGTCTCCGCTCCTGCTAAACGACGGAGGGGCCGTCCGAGGCTGAATGCCGGTGAGAGCAGAGGTGTTGCTCCAGCTACCCGCTCTAAGAGGGGTCGCCAATGACTTCACCCTTGTCCTAGCCTGCCATTCACCCTGCCAACTATTCTGCCCCACAATGCCAAGCATTGCCACACGTCTGTTGGACTAGGTGGACATCACAGAATGTGGTGTCCCAACGGTGTTTCCATCTGCCATGACCTTCAACTCTCACTCCCCCACCAACACTCCTTTGTAAACATGCACCAACAACAATCCTCAACCTGTAAATAAGCATCACGGACACACTCAATGATGTGTTGCCTCCATGTTTTAATCACATGAATGTCTCAGAATGTTAAGTTACCAGGTGCAGGGATCAATGTTGTTGAGAATCATGGCTCTGTGGGAGTGACCTAGGGATAAAGAGCGAACAACAAACACAGGTCATGAAAGAGATTCACATCCATCACAACACACTGTACTGCAACATCCTACAAACCACACTCATCACCAATTAAGTTGATCACAGGACACACATCAGAGAGCATACCATGTACCCCATGTAACACACACATTTGCTAACTGAACATACCAGAACAGGCAGCATAGACACACCACATCCACACTCCACCACCAAACATACATCACGCATTGTCGGGCTGTACAAGCGGTAGTTACTCACATTCAAGGGAAATAGCGATCAATGAGCTGACGCCTCTGGTCCGCACCTTCTTCCTCACCACTATCCTCATTAGTCGACATGGGTGGGATGGGAGGCCGAGCAACCTGTTGGTCTTCAGGGTCCATGATCAGTTCTATGTTATTGCGCAAGGCCAGCTTGTGGAGCATGCAGCAGGCAATCACGATTTTGCATACTTTGCCTGGTGAGTATGGCAGGGCCCCTCCGGTTTTATCCAGGCAGCGAAACCTAGACTTCAGCAGTCCAAAAGTACGTTCTATCACTCGATGTGTCCTCCCATGGGCATCATTATAACGCAATTCACCAGGGGTAGTAGGATTCCTGATGGGGCTCAGCAGCCACGGCCTGTTTGGGTACGCCGAGTCGCCTAGATGGTATGATGACAGACACAAATGTCATTACCATGAATTGTGGAAACACTATGCCACACATACAACACAATTGTCCTCACAACACACTGACAACACAATTGTCCTTTCAGCACACTCACCTACAAGCCACGCACGTTCTGGACGCAGATTATCCATCAGTTGGGGGACAATGCTGCTCCGCATGATGTGGGAGTCATGGGAGGAACCGGGAAATCTGGCACACACATGCGAGATGATGTTGTCAGCCAGGCGCACCACTTGCACATTGAGGGAATGGTAGTGCTTCCGATTCCTATATACAGATTCACGTGCCCGGGGTGGTATGAGACCAATATGTGTCCCATCAATTGAACCCACCACGTGTGGTAACTGGGCCAGGGCATAGAAGTCCCCTTTGACTGCTGCCAACTCGGCCTGACGTGGAAAATGGATGTAATCATCCTTGTACAGCATCATGGCATTCAGGACATCCAGCAGAACCATGCTGAACATGGATTGTGACATCCCTCCCACATGGCCAACGGTGTACTGGAAAGTGCCAGTCGCAAAGAAATGTAGTGCCGCCATCACCTTTGCTGTGGGTGTGAAAGCCCCAGGATATGTCCGGCGTGGCTGCAGATGAGGTGTCAATTGTATGACAAGCTCCTGCAATCTCAGTCGGTCAAGCCGGTATTTGCGGATCACCTCCTCGTCAACCATGTCCTCCAGCACAGTGTATGGTCGATGCACATTCGGAGCCCTCCTGTGTGGGAATAGATGGCAGCAGATGTCAAATGACCAACAACGCATAGCCGTGCAACACTATCACATCAAGAGCACCACAATGCTTATAAGACATGTTGCGGACAGTGATGATATGTGTGACCGGGACAAAATATCATGAAATAGAGCAGACTACACACAATGTACAGCCACAAAGACCATCCTGTGGCCTCACATGTACAATGTAACGTGCACACATGTTAGAACTTTTTGCAACAACACATGACTGAGGGCCCATATGTGGACAAGCGTCCACACAGACACACATGTACGTGCACAAACAACATGAAATTTGAAGACACCTGACTTGTGTTCATGCACCCATGAATAACACAACACACCTTGGGTCTAGGCAAATGGTGTAAAGGTGAGTAGTGGAATAGAATGAAAGTATGTCAACAGGTAAAGGTACCAGCCACCTCAGTTAGAGAGGAGCATGTTCCTTGTCAGTACCCATCATTCACATTTTGCGAGATTTCATCATTTGGAACTGACCTCCTCTGGCTCAGAAAACCAGTCTTGAGTAATTAACTGGAATGTCTTAAGCAGATCGAAGGACTAGAGGATAGCTGTTAACTCAACAGAGTTTACCAAAAATCCCATGGGCACAAATTCATGCTATGTGAAGAGGGTCAAAAAATGTGTTCAGCTTTAAATTATACAAAAAAGTGTGTTAAAAATGACTAAGGGAACTCTTTCCAAACTTTATTCTTAGAGATCACTTGTCATACTTAAAAAGCAATCTGCTAACATTCGAAATGGTCAAATGCTAAGCAATATTATAGGTCGGCATGTCTCTGCCCACATGAAGATCTAAATGTATCGGGGCATTCCTCAGGACCAACGAGTTAAAGAATTTCAAATTGCTGCAAATCACACAGATAGTGAAAAAATTATATAATACAGTGAAAATTGCCAAAAGTAACAATTTTTATACTCCACCGGTAATGTCCACTCTAAGAAGTAGTAGAGGAAATTATCGGTTACCTGTAAAGACAATATAAATATTACAAATGGTACTAGACCACACTCACAATTACACAACAACAAAAGCCATATGTGAGTATACGACAGGAAACCTTAACTGGTTTCGCGTAAGTCTATATAATATGTATGTAGTACATCACTTACCCATAATAATTGGGTGTTACCCTCACCTCAACCTGGTAATTACTCAGGGAAGGGGGCTCCGCTCTGCAATAGAAAACAGATAGTCCATGATAAAAATCGTCATGGCATCGTTTTCTATCACGCTAAGCCTGTTGTTTCGAGCTAAAACAAAATTATTACTGCAGACTCTCAGACCAAACATCCCTGTTTCTAACTCCTATGTATTCACACTGAAAACCAAAAATATGTATGTGTTGGTTTATGACACGTTAATTATATTACATTAACCGTATCTGCTAAAATCACGTAGCCCAATACACAATCAAGTGCTCACGCAAAAGATGAGGCTGTATTGGAACAGAGAGAAACCACAATCGTAGTGCATTACGTCCATAGGCAAGCAACTCAGTCACTCATGGACAAGACTCTCGCTAAGAGCCCATGTGTGGCAACGCTCGTTGTTAGAATACACAAATCGGTACTTGCAAGCGAGACTTCGGGCAAGAACTTACATACACCGAATATAGGGCACAAAATTTGAGCTTACCTGTCCGTCGGTACCCCGGGCGGACATCGAGTAAAGACCGGAGGTACCGACGGCGGCTGTCAGTGACTGATTTATTCACTGGCTCAGGCGGTCTCGGTCGTAGGGCCATTAGGTGTCTAGGTAGCTGCCTGTTTGAAGATCGCAACATAGTCTCGATGCCCATGGCTGAAAAGGAGTGGAGTATTCTCATTAGCACATGCGCATAATCGAGGTGGCTACCTCTTAGTGAATCGTAAAGAGTTCTAATGGGCATTGCCACTCGGAGTAGTGTTCTCTCCTAGGCACATGCTCAATCCGGATCAAAAGTTTATGATGGGAATCGCGATGTACGAGG
Organism: Lissotriton helveticus; assembly: GCF_964261635.1. Taxonomy (NCBI): domain Eukaryota; kingdom Metazoa; phylum Chordata; class Amphibia; order Caudata; family Salamandridae; genus Lissotriton; species Lissotriton helveticus. The sequence continues at coordinate 1,152,831,509 of NC_136071.1, read as the reverse complement.
ATCAACTATATTGATCAATACAGAGGACATTTAGCCACATAAAAACCGAGTAATCAAGGGATTCGTAGGCATATGCCTCCAACTAGTGTTAGGTATGGGTGAATTGTCTGTGCTCCATTAATTGAGCTAAACTCGAACTGTTAAGAAGCATAAGTCTAATGGTATGCATTCGGTGGAGCCAAACGCGTGTGGGATGCCACATGGTGGCCATCCTCATTGGGACCGGCCCCCACCCCTAAACAACACGCCAGGAACTTGGGAATCATCATGGACGATGCCCTGTCCATGAAGGATCACGTCCGATCCCTTTGTGGTAGGGGCTTTGCCATACTAAAACTTCTCGCCAGGATATTTCCCTGGATACCCCTGGACTGCAGACGCTCAGTCACACAAGCTCTTCTGGTCAGTCGTCTAGACTACGGGAATGCATTATTTGTAGGGATGAATGAACAGCTATTTTCCCGCCTACAAGTCTTGCAAAACCTGGCGGCCAAACTCATATGCAACAAAGGCAAATGAGACTCGGCATCGGAGTGCCTAAAGAAACTTCATTGGCTCCCGATGCGTCAGAGGGCTGCCTTTAAACTGCTTAGCCATGCCCACAGGACTTTATATAAAACCGGCCCTACAATTCTTCAAGGGACGATCGAATTTTATGTACCCAATAGGAACCTACGCTCGTGTCAATCAGCTCTGGCTAAAACCAAACGTATCCACAAAGTCAGAACAGGCGGCCACTCCTTTTCTTACCTTGCAGCAAAAAGGTGGAACAACCTGCCTACCGACCTAAGACATACTACAAACTACCTCCAGTTTCGAAAAAAACTGAAAACACACCAATCATATCAGTGCATATCCAAGTAGTATCTTAATACAGACAATTTATAGTCTTAGAATGACATTGTATTAAATCTGAAATGGACAATAGAGAGGGAGATTAGAGTGCCAACCACGGTACGTCATCATTAAGCCCAAATATGTCGCTCTTCAATTTATAAACCCACTTTTGTTCTTTGCGCAGGAGAAATTGTTGGATATCTGTGACATGAGAAGGAATAAATGGTTTCTCTGGGATAACCCACTGTAAATCCGTGTCAGAGTGGACTGCATCTATGTAATGAGTGGTAAGTTTGGTTGCACTCCTTTTGCACCTAATAGTGCTCCTGTGTTCTGAGATCCTGACCTTGATCTTACGTGAGGTCATACCCACGTACCTTTTGTCGCAAGGGCATGTAATCAAGTAGATCACCCGGTCAGAATTGCAGTTGGTGTGTTTATTGAGCTCCCAGGGAATGGGTGTACCTATATCAACCTGTGTTTGATGACTGGTCAGTGGGCAAACAGAACAATTTCCACAGGGGAAATGTTCCTTTATGGGTGGAAAACCCCATAGACAAGGATCTCTGAGATTGGACTTTTTCTCTTTAGGGGGAGTGTGCACCACACGCCCTAAAGAGAATAAAGTCACCCAAAAACAACCACTTACAGTGTTATTGCCTCACCCACCGCCAGTCCAGGCCGGTCACCCACGCCAGTCCAGGCTGGTCACCCACCGCCAGTCCAGGCAGGTCACCCACCGCCAGTCCAGGAGGGTCACCCACCGCCAGTCCAGGACGGTCACCTACCGCCAGGACTGTGCGGTGCCTGGACTGGCGGTGGGTGACCGGCCTGGACTGGCAGTGGGTGACCGGCCTGGACTGGCGGTGGGTGACCAGCCTGGACTGGCGGTGGGTGACCGGCCTGGACTTGCGGTGGGTGACCGGCCTGGACTGGCGGTGGGTGAGGCAATAACACTGTAAGTGGTTGTTTCAACTGCCATTTCAGATTGCATCATCAAATGTACGCATTTGCTTGCGCCGCCACCGCGGAAGGCGTGCACCGCCATAGCGGCGCCAGTGAGTGAATATTTTCAAATGTTGCACCGTCGCGGTAGCGCGCACATGCGGTTGCCGTTGTGTGAACGTGACGGTCCGTGCACATGTAGCCAATGGGAGCAGGTAACGCATTGCACGTAAGCGCATTCAAATATTGCGGAAGACGTGATCCGCGACAACAATGCGAGTCATTGGCTCTTTTTGAATGAAGCATCCATGGAAAACCAATTGCTGCAGACGTATGCCACTGGTATGAACTCAGGGCCCTATATATGTGTGAAGATTTCCTGCACACATTCACCGCTTCCAGTCACTGCTGCCTGCGACCGTCACCTCGACCTGCTGCTCCTGAGCTATCCAACTACTGTTGCCTGCGACCGTCACCTCGACCGTCTGCTCCTGAGCTATCCAACTACTGCTGCCTGAGACCGTCACCTCGACCTGCTGCTCCTGAGCTATCCAACTACTGCTGCTGTACTGCCACAGTCGTCAACCTTGCCATGCAGGGAGTGCGAGAAACCCGGTCTCGTCCCTTCACCGCAGCAGAGCTGGATGTCCTTGTGGACGGTGTGCTCAGCCACTATGAACGGCTCTACGGTGCCCCCGGACAGGTGGTAAGTGAAGTGGGTAACATGTTGGTGGGCATGAGGTGGTCACTGACTCCTTGCTACTGCAAGCTTGGCAGTGTGCTGTGGGACCTTCACATGTGTTGTACTGCGTATGGCTGCATGAAGATACGTGTTTCTGCAATGTCTATGATTGTCAAACAGTCCACTGACGTTAGCCTCCTGTCTCCCATCCTGGTAGGTGAAGGTGCACCTTCGCAAGGCCGTGTGGAAGACCATAGCACGTGATGTACGGGCAGTGGGGGTGTGCAATAGACGACACACACACTGCCACAAGCGCTGGGACGACATATCCAGGCTCAGCAAGAACGTTGCAGAGATGACACTGGGGATAATTCCGAGAACAGGCCGCCTTGAACGACGCACCATTACCCCTCTAATGCACCGTATCATTGCTGTGACGCATCCTGACCTGTCCGCCCGGCTGAGAGGGGATCCACAGCAAACTAGCGGTAAGCAGACTGTATGTGTCTGTAACTTGTGAGTGAATGTATGTATCCGTGCTCAGACACAGTAGTGACATCCGTGGTGCGTATCTGATGCATATATTGCATGTTGGTGTCATTAGCGGAGTGAGCGGTAGCACCCATGTCCGCAAGGTGGACATGCCAGTTGATTAGTATTTGAGGGTTCCAGGACATGCCGTTGAGGTCTGGTGTCCCATGGCATGACATGTGTGGTGTTCTGCATGCACTTGCCCTGTTTGTATGATGTACAGGTTTCACAGAAACCAACGGATCTATGATGTTTGGATGTGTGGTAGGGGTGGTTCGTGTACAAGATGTGTGCTACATGTCAATCGACTGTAAGGAACGGTGTGACTTAGAAACCTTCAGTATGTGAGTGTGTCACTTAGTTTAACATCTCCTCTCTCTCTCTTTCAGCTTTGGCCGAGGGCACTGAGACACAGACGATGGAGATGAGTGGTGGCAATGCATCCGGATCCGAGATGACACACACGCAGACTGACACTGAAGATGGCAGCCACGGAGAGGGGGACAGACCCGTCCCAGAGGACTCACATGTGGAGACACCATCGCCCTCATCCTCAGAAAGTATTGGTGAGTCCGCACTGTTGGCACAGACAGGGAGTGGGCAATCGACACCTTCAGGCGGAACACAGCACACAGGGCCCACACTGCCACCCACTGCAACATGTACTGCTCGTGCTCGCCAGAGGAGGGGGAGCAGAGTTGCCTTTGGTGCAGGAACCGCTGCCCCAGCCCCTGTGACACAAAGTGCACTTTGTGCAGAGGCTGTTGATCTGCTGCGACAGCTGTGTGTAGGGCAGACCAACATGATCAATGCATTTCAAGACCACGATAGGAATTCGGGGCAGGTGGTAACATTCATGGGGTGGATGCATGGCGATGTTGCTGGTCTCCACAGAACAGTTCAGTCATTGGCAAACACTGCGTCCTCACATAGACAGGGTGCTACTTCTGTACAACCATCCACACCATTTGATGTTACAGGGGGGAGTGAGTCATCAGACCAGGCCTCTTATTCAGGTTATTACACTAGGAGCAGCCTTAGGCAGCAAGGCAGGGCACGGAGGGCACAGACACCATCCCCTAGGCCTGTGATCTCTTTATCCGAAGATGACGTGTCCAACACTGGAGTTGACACACAGGATCATCTAGGAGTGTGTGTGGAAATTGATTCACATGCTACACAGCCATCCCCCACCAAAGTGACTTCCAAGCCAAGGCCACCTCCCAGGAGCAGGGACACTCCCAAGGACAAGGACAGTACCAAGGAAAGGGCACCTCCCAAGAGCAGGGACACTCCCAAGGACAAGGACAGTGCCAAGGAAAGGGCACCTCCCAAGAGCAGGGACACTCCCAAGGACAAGGACAGTACCAAGGAAAGGGCACCTCCCAAGAGCAAGGTAGCTTCAAAGGAGAGGGACACTACAATGGACAAGTCTGCACCCAGGGACAGGGCACCGGCAAGGGATCAGGGCCATTCCAGGGACTGGACACCTCCGACGTCCAAGGCACATCCCATGGCCAAGGGTTCTCCCATGGACACGAGCACCATCAAGGACAGGCATATATCACCCCTGGCTGCACTGAGGCTGATGTTTAAGGAACGTACAACACATGTGTCAGCGGTGGAGTCCCCCCATACCTCTACTCCCATCCACGCCCCGCAGAAGCAGAGGAAGGAGTACACTGTTGTTGCATCCCCCATTACACATGATGCAGAGGGCAGAAGGCAGGCACACAGCAAACGGCAGGCAGGGTCCAGCACGTCCCCAGAGAGCAGACCACCACAAGCACATGATACACCTTTGATGTCTGGTGATGCCACTCCACTTACCAGTCCAGGCATATCCGGGGTGCCCCTACGTTTCACAAAGAAACGGAGACACACACCACTGAGACCTGAACACCCCAATGTCGCTCCAGTACAGCTGTCCCCAGCTCCCAGAGCCACCCTGCCTCCTGGCCCGTACAGCCCTGTGGCTCATCATTTCAGTGGTCCTAGTGGCTCAGCTTCAGTTCACTCACATGTGTCAGGTGCAGGCATGGTATTTGTTGGTCAGTGTACAGGGACATGTCCGGGCAGTGTGTCTGGGTCTATGGCACATGTGTCAGTCACCACAGCTGTGGCTGTGTCTCACACTCCTGTTTCTGGTGCTGGCGGTGTGTCTGGGTCTATGGCTCATGTGTCAGTCAGTAGATCGGTGGCTGTGTCTCACACTCCTGGTGCTGGTGCTGGCGGTGTGTCTGGGTCTAGGGCTCATGTGTCAGTCAGTAGATCGGTGGCTGTGTCTCACACTCCTGTTGCTGGTGCTGGCGGTGTGTCTGGGTCTAGGGCTCATGTGTCAGTCAGTAGATCGGAGGCTGTGTCTCACACTCCTGTTGCTGGTGCTGGCGGGGTGTCTGGGTCTATGGCTCATGTGTCAGTCAGTAGATCGGTGGCTGTGCCTCACACTCCTGGTGCTGGTGCTGGCGGTGTGTCTGGGTCTAGGACTCATGTGTCAGTCAGTAGATCGGTGGCTGTGTCTCACACTCCTGTTGCTGGTGCTGGCGGTGTGTCTGGGTCTATGGCTCATGTGTCAGTCAGTAGATCGGTGGCTGTGTCTCACACTCCTGTTGTTGGTGCTGGCGGTGTGTCCGAGGCGAGTAGTTCAAGCAGTCCACCAGATTCTGTGGTGTGAGGTTTAGTTGCCATCAGTCACATGTCATTTAACTTTGTGTGTACATTGACATATGTAACCACCTAGGTATTATTAATCTCCTTGTGACGGGTCGCTTGACACACGTACTTGGGTAGCCAATGATGTACCTGCTGTGTTGTCCACAATGCCCTGTTGCTGTTCTGATACTGCATTCTTCCCTCTCATTTGCTGCCAATGATGTACCTGCTGTGTTGTCCACAATGCCCTGTTGCTGTTCTGATACTGCATTCTGCCCTCTCATTTGCTGCCAATGATGTACCTGCTGTGTTATCCACAATGCCCTGTTGCTGTTCTGATACTGCATTCTGCCCTCTCATTTGCTGCCAATGATGTACCTGCTGTGTTGTCCACAATGCCCTTATTGCTGTTCTGATACTGCATTCTGCCCTCTCATTTGTTGCCAATGATGTACCTGCTGTGTTGTCCACAATGCCCTGTTGCTGTTCTGATACTGTATTCTGCCCTCTCATTTGCTGCCAATGATGTAGCTGTTCTGTGCAATGGACTGTCAATGCACTTACCCCCTCTCATGTGCTGCCTGTGATGTTGCTGTTCTGTGCAATGGACTGTCGATGCACTTATCCCCTCTCATATGCTGCCTGTGATGTTACTGTTCTGTGCAATGGACTGTCGATGCACTTACCCCCTCTCATGTGCTGCCTGTGATGTTGCTTTTCTGTGCAATGGACTGTCGATGCACTTACCCCCTCTCATATGCTGCCTGTGATGTTGCTGTTCTGTGCAATGGACTGTCGATGCACTTATTACCTCTCATATGCTGCCTGTGATGTTGCTGTTCTGTGCAATGGACTGTCGATGCACTTACCCCCTCTCATGTGCTGCCTCTGATGTAGCTGTTCTGTGCAATGGACTGTCGATGCACTTATCCCCTCTCATGTGCTGCCTCTGATGTAGCTGTTCTGTGCAATGGACTGTCGATGCACTTATCCCCTCTCATATGCTGCCTGTGATGTTGCTGTTCTGTGCAATGGACTGTCGATGCACTTACCCCCTCTCATGTGCAGCCTCTGATGTAGCTGTTCTGTGCAATGGACTGTCGATGCACTTATCCCCTCTCATATGCTGCCTGTGATGTTGCTGTTCTGTGCAATGGACTGTCGATGCACTTACCCCCTCTCATACGCGGCCTCTGATGTAGCTGTTCTGTGCAATGGACTGTCGATGCACTTATCCCCTCTCATATGCTGCCTCTGATGTAGCTGTTCTGTGCAATGGACTGTCGATGCACTTATCCCCTCTCATATGCTGCCTGTGATGTTGCTGTTCTGTGCAATGGACTGTCAATACGGCCCATACGGGCGACAACCCTTTTACCGGCTGCAGTCTCTGCAATCCTCCTGGCACAGACTCGGTACCTGGTGGACCTCAACTAGGCCTCCTTAACTGCAGGTCGCTTGTTAAACACACGCATGAAATTAACCTCCTGATCCTAAACCACGCTATGGATATTCTGTTTCCTACTGAAACATGGCTCACTCACAACAATGGCCCTGACATAGTCCTCGCACTCCCTCCTGGCTATCAAATCTGCTCACTGAATAGACCAGATGGTAGAGGAGGCGGCCTAGCCATAATATTCAAGGACGTCTTCACCTGCAGAATCTCTGATGGCAACATCAAAGGCTGTGAAAGCTGCCACTTCTCCATCCAAATCTCCCCAGTAACATCTTTGTCGGGACTGCTTGTATATCGCCCCCCGGCCAACTCGCCGAATTTCTGGCAAACTCATCGACCATATCACCTTTGAATGCACGACTTCCTCCAACTATCTCTCACTGGGGGACCTCAATATCCACTTTCTGGACCCGGTCGACAAGCAGGCTGTAGAACTCCTACAAGATATCGCCTCCACTGGCCTCGGCCTAAAAAACCCACAGGCTACTCACGACAGAGGACAGCTACTAGATCCCATATTTACAAACATCCAAGATCTGAACACTCGCCCTCACGTCCCCCTCCCTTGGACCGACCACTTCCTGGTCCCCTTCGAATGGCACATCAACATCCCTCCACCTCAACCTCCCAAATTCAGAACCCTTATCAGACGCTGGCACAAACTGGTCCCAGATGAATGGGCAGCCAAACTAAGTGAAGATACCCCTTCCCCCTCTCAAGACACTATCACTGCTGACACCGAATTCAATACATGGGTCACCCAATCTCTGGATGACATCCTCCCGAAATCCAGCATCCTTATACGTACCAAGAGAGTCAACCCTTCCCCTTGGTACACGCCCGAATTAAATCTATTACGTAAGGAATGCAAGAGAAACGAACGCTTATGGAGGAAAGATAAAACGGCAGACAAGAAAGACATATTTCGGGCCTCCTTAAAATCTTATAAAATGGAACTCCTCAATACCAAAAGCGCTTTCTACGAAGATAGAATCAAAAATGCCTCCTGCTCGGCCCATGAAACCTTTGCCGTTCTTAAAGAACTCCTCCAGACCCCAGACCCCCCAGCAAAACCTTTGGATCCCAAAGCAGCGGCAAGCAAATGTATTAAACTTGCCACCTTCTTCGACGAGAAAATTCAAAAAATTCTCGCGGCCCTACCCCCCATCGCTACCGGCCACATGGGCGGGGATCCTCCTAACTTTCCCCTTCACCGCTCTCATCCCCCTGATGACCCCTCACCCTCTCTTGACACCTTTGGCCCAGTGTCTACGGAAGAGGTAGCCGCGACGTTGGCTACAATCAAAAGTGGCTCCCCTCGCGATCCCGCCCCTCTCCGTTTTCTGAAAAAAGTGTCCAGCACCATCATCCCCTCCTTACGTCCCTCATTAACTCCTCCCTTTCGCAGGGTCTAGTCCCTCCTAGTTGGAAAGCGGCAGTGGTTAAAGGCCTTCTAAAGAAACCCTCTCTAGACCCCCAGGACCTAGCCAACTACAGACCTATCTCCCTCCTCCCAGGAAACAGTAAGATCACGGAGAAGCTAGTGAATAAAAAACTATCACTATTCCTTGAGAGCAACAACTTACTCGGGGTCTCCCAGACAGGGTTTCGTCCAGGCCAGGGCACCGACACCGCCCTCCTGGCAGCAGTGGAGAAGGCCAGAAGCATTCTGGACACAGGAGGATCAGTGGCAGTGATCCTCCTGTACCTCAGTGCGGCCTTCGACACTGTGAGCCACCACACCCTAATCCAACGACTGGGAGACATCGGAGTAAGGGGCACGGCCTTGAAGTGGCTAAAATCTTTCCTAGATGGTCGCTCCTTTCAAGTCTGGGAGAATGACAGCCACTCCCCGCGATCCCCCTCCGTTGTGGAGTACCGCAGGGCTCATCTCTTAGCCCTACGTTATTCAACGTGTATATGTCCCCGCTGGAGAAACTGGTCAACCCGTTCGGCGTCTCGATCATCAATTACGCCGACGATACCCAGCTGGTGGTAACCCTCTCACATCCGCACCAATCTCCCTCTGACCTTCACAGCTGTCTCACCGAAATCCACAGCTGGATGAACTCCTCAGCACTGAAATTGAATGGGTCCAAGACCGAGATTCTGCTGCTCGGACATAAAGGGCCCTCCCTGCCGCCTTACATCTGGCCCGACTGCCTAGGTGACCCCCCTGCACCCAAGGAGGAGGTCAAGAGCCTGGGCGTATGGCTCGAAAAGGACCTGAGCTTTAGAACACAGGCCAAAAAGACGGCAGGAATCTGCTTCGGACTTCTCAGGGCCTGCAGAAAGGTCTTCCCCCTGCTTCCCGCCACCTCCAAGAAACTCCTGATTCAGGGCCTCATCCTGGCGAGGCTTGACTACAGCAACGCAATCTACCTGGGTGCCCCTGAAGCTACACTCAATACCCTGCAGAAAATTCAAAACGCCGCGGCCCGCCTACTTACCGACACCCCCGCCAGATCCTCGGCAAAGCCAGCCTTGAAGCTCCTTCATTGGCTCCCAGTCAGAGAAAGGGTTGCTTTCAAGGCCCTTTGTCTGGCCCATAAGACTCTCCATAACAAAGGCCCACCCCTCCTCAAGGAATTCATCATCCCTTACAAAGCGAGTAGGGCCCTCCGTTCAAGCGGAGAGAACTTCATCACTGTCCCCAGAGTTAAAAAAGCCCGGTCCGGAGGACGCCGCTTCTCGGTCCACACGGCCAAACACTGGAACAACCTCCCCCGGAGACTGAGAACTGAACCTAATCTCCTTCAGTTCAGGAAGGCACTGAAGACCCTTCTTTTTCCTTGACCCTTAACCCCTTCCGATGCTGACCCCTCCTGAGTTCAGGTTCAAGCGCTGGGATGCTCTAGGGTTACTACGCGCTCTACAAAACCTTAAAATAAATAATAAATAAATAATAATGCACTTACCCCCTCTCATGTGCAGCCTCTGATGTAGCTGTTCTGTGCAATGGACTGTCGATGTACTTATCCCCTCTCATATGCTGCCTGTGATGTTGCTGTTCTGTGCAATGGACTGTCGATGCACTTACCCCCTCTCATATGCTGCCTCTGATGTAGCTGTTCTGTGCAATGGACTGTCGATGCACTTATCCCCTCTCATATGCTGCCTGTGATGTTGCTGTTCTGTGCAATGGACTGTCGATGCACTTACCCCCTCTCATGTGCAGCCTCTGATGTAGCTGTTCTGTGCAATGGACTGTCGATGCACTTATCCCCTCTCATATGCTGCCTGTGATGTTGCTGTTCTGCGCAATGGACTGTCGATGCACTTATCCCCTCTCATATGCTGCCTGTGATGTTGCTGTTTGTGCAATGGACTGTCGATGCACTTACCCCCTCTCATGTGATGCCAATGATGTACATGATCTGTTGTACACAATGCCCATGCTCTTGGATATTCTGATATTATGCACCTAATATGTTGAATAAAGCTAATAAATCATGTTTTGTGGTATGTCGTTGTCATTCATGGTTGTGTACCTCAATTGTGTATATTTTTGTGAGATCGTCAATGTATTTCCTATGACAAGCCACTCCCCCTTCCAACGTCACAGCCCTGGCAAGTACTCCCCTTCCGGCAGCAATAAGTGAGTTGGCGTACCTGCGTCGTCGTCGATGATGGTCCATGACTTGTTGGTGGTGGAGCACGATGAGTATCGGAAAGGCGTGCAGCGCTGGGTCCATGACTGCGATCTGCTTGTGGTGTGTATCTCCGCTGTGGTGATTCCGCCGTGTTCAGGCAGGTTGTTTTTCCGCTGTAATTTTATGTGTGTTTTCCACCATCATGATTTGGGGGACGGTCGGACACGTCATTCCGTACGGCGGTGTGTCTGGATTGGGTGTGTCCGCCGCGTGGTCGGGTGTAGTACCGCGGCGGTGCGTGCTCTTCCGCCGCGTACGGTAATTTGACAGGGTTTCCCATCCTAATATGGCGGACGGAGTGTCCGCGGTAGGCGGACAGAAAAAAATGCTTTTTCCGCCTATTCAAGGACGGCGATCGTCCTTCCGTCCGCCATCATAATGAGCCCCATAGTTAGGTGTGATAAAAACATAGAAATTCATTGAAAAAACTAAAGTAGTGTCACAGTTAAGTTGATTTGTCAGTGACAACATTAATGTTTTGAACTAAAAATAACCACAAAACTTCACCAGTTATAGTTAGCAGAACTTATGATAACTTGCTCCCCTGTCATCGACTGCTTATGATCTCGCATATGACATCACTTATGACATGTTCTATGACATCATCTATGACATCACTGATGACATCATCCAAGCTTCTTTTGTATCAGTAAGTCTCTCTTTCACTCCATAAGTATTTGAGTGAATGTGTGTGACGATGCATCAGTCTATCAATGCTTCTGTAACGATCTGTGTGACTGCCTCAGTGCATCTATGTATGGGTGCATCAGTGTCACAATGCATCTGTGCTTGGTTGCAGAAGTCTCTCTCTCAATCTGTGAGATGGTGCATGAGTGACTTTGTGCATTTGTAAGCATACAACTGTCTGACTGGATCTGTGAGTGGATACATGAGTGTCTAAGTAGGTGTCTGAGTGGGTGAGTGACTGGGTACATGAGTGTTTTTGATAGTGATACATGCAGTTATAGATTACACTGAAAAGGTTATTCACTGTTGTATAGAGATATTAAGGGAGTTGTACAATCTATTATACACTCATTAGATAGTATTGTGTTAAGTCTGTTGGTTAAAATCCATTTTGCAGTTATAAGTTTTGAATGTGGTGGTGACTATTGAATGTCTGCATTTGCTTTGTTATTTTGCAACGTATGCGCAGTGACTGCGACTACTGATATCATTGCGGCGCCCGGAATCATCACGAAAATGGAAAATAAGATTGAAAGATTGTTTTTATGCAAACTCCCTACAAAAATATAACTTTAAACAATGCAATAATAAATCCCCAGTATCTAAAATACTGTAAAATGTGTGTATATTTGTGTTTTACACCTCTTTAACCCCTTCGATGCTGGTGACGGAACCGTTCCGTCATCAGTCACGGCTGAGCTGTGCTGATGACGGAACGGTTCCGTCACGACCGCGCCCTGTTCTGGAATGTCCAGCACAGGGGCGGAATCGGCGCCGCGGTCAAGGTGTTAAAAAGGCGCAACCGCAGCGATTACCGGAGTCATTGAGGCTCTTAACATAATTGCGAAAAATTTCTTCAAAAATTACTAGAAGAATGTGTGTACAAATATGTTTTTAAAGCTTTGATGTAGTTAGTACTGTGTGCATTCAATGCTTAGAATGATTTTTTTAAGTTAACATTTCTTAATGTGGTGGTGTTCGTTGAATGTTTGCATTTGTTGTGCTATTTCGCAATGATCGTGTTCATTGTGACGTTGTTGGGAATTTCAAACATTCTAAGAAAAAAATAACTTTACAAAAAAATGAACAACATTTTGGGCTCTTGGGTGGCTCTAACAAGAGCCTTTTTGTTGATAGTGTGTATATAACAGCTACACATAAGACTAGATGCAGAGTTTCAGGTTACTTAGAAACACCTTGTTGCCTTCGTATGTAAAGTGCAGCCTATCATTTCTATAAATTCCATGCATGTCAAAACACAGGTTTTTCTTGTAGATAGAGTCCCTGTTATGATCTCGGAGGAAAGCAGAAAGAGTTTTATTAACATGTTTCCTGGCTGTGTCAATCTGTGGACAGAATTTATTTGACTACTTTCATTTCGGTCTTTGGCATATATTAGAGTACACCAAGACAGTGTGGGGGAAAAGCAACATCAATTATGCAAAAGTATACTTCATTAGGATTTCCAGCCCTACCCCAGTCAATTTGTTGAGTTCTTTTCCACCACAGTGCACAATCATGAGGTGAGGAGCTCGGTAATCCACAATGGTCTTAACCAAAGGCAGCAACTGACGAAACTTTAAGCCTGTCTGGCCAAACCAAGTAATCTCCACATTTGGCAAACCCAAGTCCCTGTCAATACCTCTCTTCTCTTTATTGCAGCCTTTTTAGCCCAATAGACATAGCTGTGGTCCACAATCCACACTCTAAGCATTTTGAAGTGAAGGAGCAACGGCGGTCAGAAGGCTGGAGCGGAATGAGGTCATTTTCCAAAGGAAAAAGGAGTTAAAATGGAGATTTTTGTTGTTGTTTTAAAAAAAATATACATTTCATTGGATGTTGTCAGCATGAAAGTGAATACAATTAGGGAGTGTGGTGGATGTATTAGCAAGAAGTCCAATTATTGGCTGTTGTTTGAAGAAAGAAATGTAAAACAGACATGGGTATGCTTTTGAATCTGTGGAGTAAACCACACCTGCTGTGTCTCTTTTTGAAGAAGTATGTTCCTTCTATAATGTGCTGTGAACGTGTGACCTACTGGTTCCACTGGGTTGCTAGGTACACTGAGCTAAGAGTGTTTTTTTTTGGGGGGGAGGGTGTTAAAGAGACAGAAAAGTTTTTTTAAAGTTGAGGAGTTATGAATCAATATAAGTTATGGCAAACTTTAATTTCCAACTCAGGACTATGTAATAAACTGTCGTGCAGTATTTAAATTTAAAAAACTGAAGCTAAATTTGGGGTTGGCTCCTGTTTTTTATCACGATTTCTCCACAGTGATCACAAAAACATTGAGAACACGCAGAGACAGGAACCTCGTTTTGAAACAGAGGGAAAGAGTTAACATATGGTAACCATTCACAAGTGGCAGTACAGTAGTCTAAAATGAAAGACATGATTTTATTTGCTGTCTTTCTCATGATCATAGAGTGGAAAGTTGAAAAGGTTGCCATTTTATAATTGCTTTCTATGAGAGTGGTGTACCATTCTTGTGCTTAGTTTTTAGGTTTTGCCTCGGCAATGCGTACGAAGTACGCATGCGCTAGCAAAATCCTTATGTTTTGGTCTGTGGGGTCGGGTATCCGCCCCCTCCTCGCCCCCTCCTCCCATTGGCTAGCTCCATAAATGGAGGCTAGCCATTGGGAGCCGGATCTGTCCGTCAAGGCTGGACCAGATTCGGGGGCGTTCCCGACATTTTTTCCCTTCTCCGCCTCTGCGATGTCGTCATCGCGGCGGTGGGCGGAGTTACGTTTTTTTTAAATGTGTTTGTTTTCCCCATTACGCGGCCGACCGCCGTCGGAGGAAGTCGAGGTGAGTGCCTATCTTGCCGTTCTTTCCCCCCTCCCGCTGACCGTGTGCCTCCCCGTAACACCCTCCCGCTGTCCGTGTGTCTGCCCGCCCCCCCTCCCGCTGTCCCCGTTCCCGCCCCCCCCCCCCGCTGTCCGTGCTTTTCAAGCGTCAAGTCGACAAACGGGGTCTGAAACGTTAGTGGGGTGTGAGAGAAATCCTTTATTAGGCAACTGAACTACAGTTTTCCCTCTGACATTTAGCACGATTGTTATGCCGAATTAGCAACAATGATCCAATTGCGTGACGCCAGCACCTAAAACACGATGACTTGTGTAGGAAAACGAGACAATCCGTTTGCGGTAACTTGACGAGCTTACTGTGCCTCCGGGATTTTCTTTTCACGCACATTAAACTCGCACCGTTTCCATGTGCCTGTTACATAAACTCTTATCTGTCAGTATCCTCTGCTGAAGGCTTAAGACTTCAGTTTATGGCAGGTGATAGAATTGAGGTATTCACTGCTTACCTCCTGAATTGTTTGCAAATCACACGTTGAGTCAAAGTAAACTCTTGTTTTGGTTAATCAACAGAGTAAATGCCCTTCGTCGTGCTTAGCTGCTCTGCCACCCTCACCCAAGCAGAGGTCCGATTCCTGCAGTGTCTAGCACACCTAAGGTCACTTTAAGTGTACAGGAAACCAATCAGCTGATTTTGTTCCTCAGATTGAAGCAGCAAGAGATGTGACTCGAGCTCCAGGAATCACAAGCGTGGATAGATGGTGGGAACACAGCTATCGTCATCAGCCCACCGGATTCATGAGACTGAAGCGAACACTCAGAAAAACTTCACTTCTGCGTCAGTCTGTCCTTTGGTAATTAAAGAGCACGGCGACCTCTGCGGGCGCCCAGAGTATATGTAGAGAGAGAAAGAAGGTGAGCGAAAACCAGTGGGTAAGGGAAGTCCAGACAGCAGCCTGGCAGGGGCTGGGACAGGTCTTTCACGTGCTCTTAAGAGCTCTGCCGGACCAGCGCCACCAGGGGAGGGTTGGCATTGGTGCACATGGACTGCCCTGCGGCCTTATGCACCGTGGGGCGGTCGGTGTTTCTTGGCCGGCTGTGGGAAGCAGCTGCAGTGAAGGCGGACAGACCCCCCTACCTCTGCTCTCTTGCCTCACTCCTGGAGAATCTGAGACGACGGAAGCCTGAGCCCGCACTTACAATATGCTTAACACACATGGCTCTGCTGCTGTTTGATGCATACTTCAGGGGCGTAACAAACGCCCCCGCAGCCCCCGCGGTGCGGGGGGCCTCACTCCCTTCATTAAATAAAGGGGGCCCCTGGCCCCCTCAGCTCTTCTGAGGGCTGTGAGAGGGGATGGCTTGCGCTAAAGCAAGCCTCTCTCCTCTGTGTCTGAAGCAGGTGCAGGCTGCAGCCTGCTCGGAGCCCCTCTCCCCCTCCCTCTGACTGAAGAGAAACAAAGTATCAACAAACATTGTTTCTCTTCAGTCAGAGCCAGAGGCCGGAAAGAGGGGGTGGAGGCCCCAGAGAGCAGGAGGCAGCACCGAGCACTGTTCAGGATGGGGGTGGGGGCCCCGGAAAGCAGTAGGCACTGCTCAGGGCCCTGACAAGGGTGGGAGTGGGGGCCCAGAGAGAACATTCCCCACAGATCCAGATTTCAGCGACTGTGGGGCAAGGCATAGCCAGTGACTGTGGATAAAAGCCATCTCCAAGAATTAAAGGTGAATACTCCAAGGATGTCTGTGGGGTTTAAGTCCCAAAAATTGTAAATCTCTGCAGGTATTTTACAAAAACTCTTCCAGCCAATTCAGACAAGCAGGCCAAAAAAACCTGGGATTTCTTATTCTTCCAGTTTGAGGGGACATGGCCGGGCAGATTGGGTTGAAATGCCCCATTCAGGTAGGGCCAAGGCTGACTTCTGTAGGACTAATCCTTGTGTGTTATGGCACAGATGGAGCTAAAAACGACGGAATAGAATTCAACGTGAGTTATTGCCAGTGTTTTTAGTGAGTCAGAAGACCATACATTAACTACATCTCTCATCAGCCAAACATATGCTACTCAAATGCAAATACTTTTATATAAAAAGATACAGATATTCAACATATGTGGAACGTATAGAATGTGCCAAAATTAAAATCCTTTTGCACAGATAGAATGACTGAAAGGCTTAAAGTGTCATCCCTTCAATAAACAGGATACACATTAAACAAATCTCACATATCGCCTGCTATAAGTTAATGTACTCATGTTAAATGTAAACTATTTCCCACTTTATACTTTGTGTCACACAGTGCCTTAAATGAAGTCTCTTGTGTTCAGGCTTGGCCATAGCTTACTATTTCTCCATTAATATGTTTTTCAAAAAAAAACTCAACTCTGAAAATGTTTATAGCCACAACCTTTCTAATGATAATACAATTCCTCCATAATTACAATAATTCTGAACGTCTCTACCCTTCCAAACGGTAAGAGCTTTCCAACTCTTCCTTCTTAAAAAATAAATCTGGTCAGTAACGAGCCACAGGCAGGGGCGTAACAAACGCCCCGCGGTGGGGGGGGGGGGGGGGGGCACTCTCCTTGGTAAATGAAGGGTGCAAGGCGGAGGGGAGAAGGGTGCAAGGCAGAGGGGAGAAGGGGAGAAGGGTGCAAGGCGGAGGGGAGAAGGGTGCAAGGCCGAGGGAAGAAGGGTGCAAGGCGAAGGGGAGAAGGGTGCAAGGCGGAGGGGAGAAGGGTGCAAGGCAGAGGGAAGAAGGGTGCAAGGCGGAGGGGAGAAGGGTGCAAGGCGGAGGGGAGAAGGGTGCAAGGCGGAGAGGAGAAGGGTGCAAGGCGGAGGGGAGAAGGGTGCAAGGCAGAGGGGAGATGGGGAGAAGGGTGCAAGGCGGAGGGGAGAAGGGTGCAGGGTGCAAGGCGGAGGGGAGAAGGGTGCAAGGCAGAGGGTAGAAGGGTGCAAGGCAGAGGGCAGAAGGGTGCAAGGCAGAGAGGAGAAGGGTGCAAGGCGGAGGGGAGAAGGGTGCAAGGCGGAGGGGAGAAGGGGAGAAGGGTGCAAGGCGGAGGGGAGAAGGGTGCAGGGTGCAAGGCGGAGGGGAGAAGGGTGCAAGGCAGAGGGTAGAAGGGTGCAAGGCAGAGGGCAGAAGGGTGCAAGGCGGAGGGGAGAAGGGTGCAAGGCGGAGGGGAGAAGGGGAGAAGGGTGCAAGGCGGAGGGGAGAAGGGTGCAGGGTGCAAGGCGGAGGGGAGAAGGGTGCAAGGCAGAGGGTAGAAGGGTCCAAGGCAGAGGGCAGAAGGGTGCAAGGCTGAGGGGAGAAGGGTGCAAGGTGGAGGGGAGAAGGGTTCAAGGCGGAGAGGAGAAGGGTGCAAGGCGGAGAGGAGAAGGGTGCAAGGCGGAGGGGAGAAGGGTGCAAGGCGGAGTGGAGAAGGGTGCAAGGCGGAGGGGAGAAGGGTACAAGGCGGAGAGGAGAAGGGTGCAAGGCGGAGTGGAGAAGGGTGCAAGGCAGAGGGGAGAAGGGTGGAAGGCAGAGGGGAGAAGGGTAGAAGGGTGCAAGCAGAGGGGAGAAGGGGAGAAGGGTGCAAGGCAGAGGGGAGAAGGGTGCAGGGTGCAAGGCGGAGGGGAGAAGGGTGCAAGGCAGAGGGGAGAAGGGTGCAAGGCGGAGGGGAGAAGGGTGCCAGGCGGAGAGGAGAAGGGTGCAAGGCGGAGAGGAGAAGGATGCAAGGCGGAGGGGAGAAGGATGCAAGGCGGAGTGGAGAAGGATGTAAGGCAGAGAGGAGAAGAGTGCAAGGCGGAGGGGAGAAGGGTGCAAGGCGGAGGGGAGAAGGATGCAAGGCGGAGGGGAGAAGAGTGCAAGGCAGAGGGGAGAAGGGGAGAAGGGTGCAAGGCAGAGGGGAGAAGGGTGCAAGGCAGAGGGGTGAAGGGTGCAAGGCGGAGGGGAGAAGGGTGCAAGGCAAAGAGGAGAAGGGTGCAAGGCGGAGAGGAGAAGGGTGCAAGGCGGAGGGGAGAAGGGTGCAAGGCAGAGGGGAGAAGGGTGCAAGGCAGAGGGGAGAAGGGTGCAAGGCAGAGGGGAGAAGGGTGCAAGGCGGAGGGGAGAAGGGTGCAAGGCGGAGGAGAGAAGGGTGCAAGGCAGAGCGGAGAAGGGGAGAAGGGTGCAAGGCAGAGGGGAGAAGGGTGCAAGGTGGAGAGGAGAAGGGTGCAAGGGGGAGTGGAGAATGGGGCAAGGCAGAGGGGAGAATGGTGCAAGGTAGAAAAGGGTGAAAGGTGGAGGTGGAGTAGGGTGGGAAGCAGAGGGGAGAAGGGTGCAAGGCAGAGGGTAGAAGGGTGCAAGGTAGAGAAGGGTGCAAGGCGGAGAAGGAAAAGGGTGCAAGGCAGAGGGGGAGAAGGGTACAAGGCGGAGGGGGAGAAGGGTGCAAGGCAGAGGGGAGAAGGGGGCAAGGCAGAAGGGAGAAGGGTGCAAGGCAGAGTGGAGAAGGGTGCAAGGCAGAGGGGAGAATGGTGCAAGGTAGAAAAGGGTGCAAGGTGGAGGGGGAGAAGGGTGCAAGGGGGAGGGAGAGAAGGGTGCAAGGGGGAGGGCGAGAAGAGTGTAAGGCAGAGGGGAGAAGAGTGCAAGGGGAATGGTGATGAAGTTAAGAATGTGCCCCCCCTTCCCAGAAACATTTCTGCGGACGCCCATGGCAATGCACACTACTTTGTGAGAGAGAGTGGAGTGAGAGAGATAGTGGAGTGAGAGAGATAGTGGAGTGAGAGAGATAGTGGAGTGAGAGAGAGTGGAGTGAGAGAGAGTGGAGTGAGAGAGAGTGGAGAGAGAGAGTGGAGAGAGAGAGTGGAGAGAGAGAGTGGAGAGAGAGAGTGGAGAGAGAGAGAGTGGAGAGAGAGAGAGTGGAGAGAGAGAGGGTGGAGGGAGAGAGAGAGTGGAGGGAGAGAGAGAGAGAGAGAGAGAGAGTAGATAGAGAGTAGAGAGAAAGAGTAGAGAGAGAGAGTAGAGAGAGGGTAGAGAGGGAGGGTGGAGAGAGACAGTGGAGAGAGAGACAGTGGAGAGAGAGTGGAGAGAGAGAGTGGAGAGAGAGAGAGTGGAGAGAGAGAGAGTGGACAGAGAGTGGAGAGAGAGTGGAGAGAGAGAGAGTGGAGAGAGAGAGAGTGCAGAGAGAGTGGAGGGAGAGAGGAGAGAGAGTAAAGAGAGTACAGAGAGTAGAGAGAAAGAGTGGAAAGAGAGAGTGGTGAGAGAGTGGAGATAGACAGTGGGGAGAGAGAGTGGAGAGAGAGAGAGTGGAGAGAGAGAGAGTGGAGAGAGAGAGAGTGGAGAGAGAGAGTGGAGAGAGAGAGTGGAGAGAGAGAGTGGAGAGAAAGAGTGGAGAGAGAGAGTGAAGAGAGAGTGAAGAGAGAGAGTGGAGAGAGAGAGTGGAGAGAGAGTGGCGAGAGAGTAGAGAGAGAATGGAGAGAGCGTGGAGAGAGTAGAGAGAGAGTGGAGAGAGTGGAGAGACAGCGGAGAGAGACAGTGGAGAGAGAGACAGTGGAGAGGGAGTGGAGAGAGAGAGTGGAGAGAGAGAGTGGAGAAAGAGAGAGTGGAGAGAGAGAGCGTGGAGAGAGAGAGCGTGGAGAGAGAGTGAGAGTGGGGAGAGAGAGAGAGAGAGAGAGTGGAGAGAGAGAGAGAGAGTGGAAAGAGAGAGAGAGTGGAGAGAGAGAGAGTGTAGAGAGAAAGTGGAGAGAGAGAGAGAGCGGAGAGAGAGAGAGCGGAGAGAGAGACCGGAGAGAGAAAGCGAAGAGAGAGAGAGCGGAGAGTGAGAGAGTGGAGGGAGAGAGGAGAGAGAGAGTGGAGAGAGAGAGAGTGGAGAGAGAGAGAGTGGATAGAGAGAGCGGAGAGAGAGAGCGGAGAGAGAGAGAGTGGGGGGAGAGAGGAGAGAGAGAGTGGAGAGAGAGAGAGTGGAGAGAGAGAGAGTTGAGAGAGAGTAGAGAGAGTAGAGAGAATAGAGAGAGTAGAGAGAGAAGGGAGGGAGACAGTGGAGAGAGAGTGGAGAGAGAGTAGAGAGAGGGAGACAGAGACAGTGGAGAGACAGTGGAGAGAGAGACAGTGGAGAGAGACAGTGGAGAGAGAGTGGAGAGAGAGTGGAGAGAGTGAGAGAGTGGAGAGACAGTGGAGAGAGAGACAGTGGAGGGAGAGACAGTGGAGGGAGAGACAGTGGAATGAGAGTGGAGATAGAGAGGAGAGAGAGAGTGGAGAGAGAGAGAGTGGAGAGAGAGAGAGTGGATAGAGAGAGCGGAGAGAGAGAGCGGAGAGAGAGAGAGTGGAGGGAGAGAGGAGAGAGAGAGTGGAGAGAGAGAGAGTGGAGAGAGAGAGAGTTGAGAGAGAGAGTAGAGAGAGTAGAGAGAATAGAGAGAGTAGAGAGAGAAGGGAGGGAGGGAGACAGTGGAGAGAGAGTGGAGAGAGAGTAGAGAGAGGGAGACAGAGACAGTGGAGAGACAGTGGAGAGAGAAACAGTGGAGAGAGACAGTGGAGGGAGAGACAGTGGAGGGAAAGACAGTGGAGGGAGAGACAGTGGAGGGAGAGACAGTGGAATGAGAGACAGTGGAGGGAGAGACAGTGGAGGGAAAGACAGTGGAGGGAGAGACAGTGGAGGGAGAGACAGTGGAAAGAGAGTGGAGAGAGAGACAGTGGAGATAGAGTGGACAGAGTTGAGAGAGAAAATGGAGAGAGAGAGATAGAGCGGTGAGAGAGTAGAGGCTGACTGACTCAGAGACTGAATACTGACTGGCTGAGAAACTGACAGAGAGAGAGAGACTGACTGACTGAGAGGGACTGACTGACTGACTGACAGACTGACAGAAAGAGAGAGATAGAGAGACTGATAGAGAGAGAGAGAGAGAGACCGACCGACTGACTGACAGACTGACACAGAGAGAGAGAGAGACTGACAAAGACAGAGAGAGAGAGACTGACTGACTGAGAGAGAGAGAGATTGACTGACTGAGAGAGAGAGACTGTGATGGAATTGGGGTTAAAGTGTGAATGAAGCTATGCAATGCCTCTTAAGATTGCTATTGTCTAATAATAAAAATGTATTATAAAAATGTGCTCTTTGTAGTCACATCTGCTTTTGAAATAGTACATTGTCGCTTTGTCTAATGTTTTAAAACGGAAATGAGAAGGAGCAGTGGATGCACTTTTGTCAAAACTGAACGATGAGTGAGCCCGATGTTGTATATCATGACACGAGGCTGCATCAGGAAACCCTCCTAACATTGGGCAAACTTCCCCGGCCTACTGATGGCAGGGACCCTGTAATGAATGGACCACCACCTATGATAGCCTGCTGGCAGACTAAGCCCAACCTTTAACTCCACCATCCAGTGTTACTTATAACGGCTGCTTTGGTGACAGTGGCGTAACAATCGCCCTGCATCCCCTGCAGGATGGCGGGTCGCTGGCCTGAGTGACTGGCACGTAGGATGGTGAGGGGGGCCCCCTCCATGTAGTTTGCAGAGGGGCCCCCTCAAGTTTCGTTACGCCACTGGCATACTTCTGACCCCTCCCTAATATGTATCGGATAGATGTGAACATTTGGCATCATCTACTTTATCATATAATGTATCTGCGGAGAAGCTAAAATATACCCGCCGGGAAAGCGCTGGTAACACTGTCTCAAGCTCCTGATCTGGGCCGGGCCTCTGCGGTCTGATAGCAGCAGGGCAGCCGCCGCCTCCCGCTGTCCGTGCCTTTCCTGCCTTCCCTCCCGCTGTCTCAGGACAGCTCCTGTTCATTAAAGTCGTATGACATGCATGAAAGCTCCAATTGGCAGCCCACTCTGGATTAATTACCATTCAGGCTGTGGCTAGTTGTTACTAGGCCTACTTTAATTTTTGGGCCTGTCTATTCCTCCTTTTGTGTCGATCTCGGGGTCACAGTAGCCCCCGGGCCGGTGGAGCTGTGCCCCTCACCTGCAGAATCAGCGGGTCACCGGTGTGGACGGAGTGCCCTTTTTTTCTGCAACCCATCTCTCTGTTCAGGGCCCAGTCCCACGTGCCCCCCCCCGCCCCCCGCCCCCTCCCCGTACATGCTTCTCCTCTGTCATTTCAAACTCCTCCTTCCCTATTCCGCCCCTCTTCTTCTGGACCGTCTCCCGATTTAAGACTGCATCCCTCTCTGCTCTCTTTCCCTCCCTCTCTGCTCTCTTCCCTTCCCTTCCCTCATATATTCTCGATCGCGGTGGTAACATGTCTTTCACTGGGACCACGCTTAAACTATTGTCTGTCAATGCTTGATTTTTTTTTTATGTATATGGAATGTTTCCGGATGGCATAATTTGAATGTTTCCGGCAAACATCTTGGGCTTTATCCACTTTACTGAGTCACTTGAGGCTTCCTTCAAAACATGCATACTCCACCCACTGCCCCAGGGAAAATGGTGGTAATTATTTTGTTTACTAAATGACACTGACGTATTTCCCAAGAAAAAGGCTCACATCAGTTAGACGCTGCCGAAAAGAATTATTATGAAATAAGACGGGTATGAAGCCTTCTGTACTTAAATTTAAAATAAATGAATAATGTGAGTTGGATGTATCCATGCAGCGACTGTAAAATGAACACTTCATTTCCCTCTCCCTATTAGAGCTCTAACTGTGGTTGGATTAATGTGGGCGATTTATATTTAAGGCTCCAGCTTCAACACTGAAGCCATGGGAGAACTTAATGGCCGTAAACACTTAATGTTTGTGCAATATATGGCCACACTGTTGCCTTTTCTTACAAGAAGGCGAATAGAGAAATTTAAACACAGTGATGTCAAGAACGTTGTTCCATAGCCCAGCAGGAAATTAGCTTGTCTCAAAGTTGAGCGTGCAACCTTTAAGGTCACAGGTTAAAATCCTTTTGAAGTCAATTCATGTTTGCAAAGTATAAGAAGTGAGTGCATGTAATGGGGTAGTAGAAGTTGTGTGTTTTTTCGGCATGAGGGGTTGATCGGATAATTGATTAATGTCCCCTCTCCCCCCCCCCCCGCTCCTATGACTATATGAAAGGAATCGGTAACTAGAGCAATTAATAAATAGAAATCAGTAGCTCTCTTGGCCTATTGGGTTTGACTAAAGGTTTCATAATCAATACGCCACTTACTTTAGGCTTTCACAATGTGCTTCAACAGGATTTTCAAAAAACAGTCCCTGCCTTCAGACTCTGAAATAGAGGATTTCACAAGCAATAAGCTTCTGCCTACTGGCTTTATCAAGGTGTTCTCCACTGGCTATGTGCATTGACAACAGTTGTTTATATGACAGCAGGCAATTACAGAGTTAGTATTGACAATTCTTAAACGCTACTCACGCACAAGGACTAGAAGCACAGGTCTTAGTTACTAGACAGCTGGGCTAGTATGCATAAGGACAAGGGTGCACAAAGGGTGACTTGTGCAAGACAACAGACAATTTTAGGGCACAGTTTTTAAAAAGTTTTGGAAAAAGGCATAGTACCCAGTGTGTCGTGGGCCCTAGTGCAAGGAAGGAATGGACCCCGCTGGCAGCAGCTTCAACGGTGAAAGATGGGGTTAATCAGGGTTGAATGCACCCTTTCCCCCCACCCACCCCCCAGTCCAGGTGTCACTGCACCTGGTACACAATTGGAAGCTACGTCCTTGGCTTTTGATAAAGGCCACCTTTTTTCCCACTGTGTCTGGAGACAAACTTTCCGTGGCCGCAGGATCTGGCACCGTCCAATGCATCGCAAAATATTTGCACTTATAAGAACATTGGGTGCTGCTCGCTGTCAGCTGGAGAGTCACACAAACAAGACCCCAGGGGTTCATCTTTTATTTCCCTGCACACTAAACTCACTAAGGAGCTGTTTGCTTCCCTGCCCCCTGGCTGTGCTTGCTTCCCTGCCCCCTGGCTGTGCTTGCTTCCCTGCCCCCTCGCTGTGCTTGCTCTCCTGAGTGTGTGTGTGGCTTTGGGTGGGTGTGTGTGGCTTTGGGTGGGTGTGTGTGGCTTTGGGTGGGTGTGTGTGGCTCTGGGTGGGTGTGTGTGGCACTGGGTGGGTGTATGTGGCTCTGGGTGGGTGTATGTGGCTCTGGGTGTGTGTGTGTGTGTGGCTCTGGGTGTGTGTGTGTGTGTGTGGCTCTGGGTGGGTGTGTGTGTGTGGCTCTGGGTGGGTGTGTGTGTGTGGCTCTGGGTGTGTGTGTGTGTGTGGCTCTGGGTGGGTGTGTGTGTGTGGCTCTGGGTGGGTGTGTGTGCGTGGCTCTTGGTGGGTGTGTGTGTGGCTCTGGGTGGGTGTGTGTATGTGGCTCTGGGTGTGTGTGTGGCTCTGGGTGGGTGTGTGTGTGGGGCTCTGGGTGGGTGTGTGTGTGGGGCTCTGGGTGGGTGTGTGTGTGTGTGGGGCTCTGGGTGGGTGTGTGTGTGTGTGGCTCTGGGTGGGTGTGTGTGTGTGTGGCTCTGGGTGGGTGTGTGTGTGTGGCTCTGGGTGTGTGTGTGTGGCTCTGGGTGTGTGTGTGTGGCTCTGGGTGTGTGTGTGTATGTGTGTGGGTGTGTGTGTGTGGGGGGCTCTGGGTGTGTGGCTGTGTGTGTGTGGGTGGGGCTCTGTTGGTGTGTGTGGCTCTGGGTGTGTGGCTGTGTGTGTGTGGGTGGGGCTCTGTTGGTGTGTGTGGGTCTGTGTGTATGTGGGGGTCTGTGTGTTTTTGTGTGGCATTTGCCAGAGATTAAACTATTGGCATTGTAAATGACAATGCCATTTATTTATCTGTTTTCAAAACCAACACATAAATACAAATTTTGTCATTTACAATGCCAATAGCTTAAACGTTTCAAAAGGCAAAACCATTGCATTGTAAATGCTTGTTACAAATTGTAACAGTCTCAAACCTATCCAGAAAGAGCTAAAACAACATTATCTATGAACTCAATTCACTGGTATGTATATAACTTAAAAAAAAAACATTAGAAATGAAGATGTATATGGGAATTTGATTAGGATCACAGTGATGTGAAAAAAATATATACCAGATGAACTGCATCTGGCAGAGGGTATGTGTTTAAGATGTTAGTACTGTTGAAAAGTTACCATGAGCAATGACTTTAAAAATAACAATGCTTTAAATGTCTAAGCATCATGTGCAGAACAGACAGATCTATGTTATTTGCATTCTAGGAACGGCAGTACTTTTAGGCACATTATTAAATAGGAGTAGTGTAATAATGAATAAAAAATAAGAAAATGTGCTGTGCCTGTAAATGAATTATAAAGTAGTAATACTTGTTAGGTATGTATTAGGAAGTGTTTGTCAATGTAATTTTTAACTTATATGACCGGTTTGCATATGTTTAGATGGTGAGATATGTTTTTTCTGGTTGCAGATAGTTATATGTATGATGAGACTCTTGAGTTTTTTTAAAGATGTAGTCAAAAAAAAAAAAAGATGTAGAGAACTATATATTTTTGGAAAGATGGCCTGAGGGTGCATATCTATTATGAAATCACATATATGTTTACATGGTGATCTATGTTCTTTAAGGCTGTTGAAAATGTCCTGTACACGGTGACGGTGGTGCATTTCTTTAAACATGCTATGTTTAAAATTGTGGAGGTTAATAGTGCAGAATGTCTCATGAGAGTTTTTGTGCTAGCTTCAATTTGTGTGTAACCTTTCTTTGAGAAATGGTGCAAATAGTTTTAAAGACACAAGAAATATTTGAGAAATAATGTAGGTAAGCCATTAAGAAAAGGATTTGTGCTTTGAAAAAGTGAGAATTTGTGTTTTCAGTTTTAGAAACATACCCATGCATGTGCACACTGAGCAAAAGAGCAATGTATGCTCCTAGAGAGCCATGCATCCAATTATATATCACGTGTGAGATCTAGACTTCACTCACACATAGCTCAGTAGAAAAGGATATATGTACTAAAACAGGTAGTTTCATACTGAGAGGAAGAGTTAAACAATGAGTCATAGATGTGGTCACAACTGTTATGTATCTAACAACAATAGTGGTACTTTCATAGTAAGCCAGGCACTTATCCAATCAGTCAGTCACTACTAAGGCATTCATTGAATCACTTAGGCACTGTCTACGCACGTATTCAATTAGCCAGGCAATACATATGCAATCTTCAATCATGCAGATACTAATTATGTAGTCCTTGAACTATGCAGGCACTACCCATGTATACATCCAATCACTCAGGCACTAACCATTCACTTATACAATCACCAAGGCTGTACCTGTGCAGTCATTCAAACACCCAAGCACAACCCATGCACTCATCCAAAAACCCACTTACAACCTATGCACTTATCAAAATACTGAGAAACAACTCATGCACTCATCCAATTTCGCAGGCAGTACCATTGCAGTGAACCTATCACCCATTCAGTACCTATGCGCTTATTCAATTACTGAGGCAATACTGTTGCACAAATACAATCACCTCAGTAGTACACTTGCTTTCTTGCAATCACACAACCTTTAACTATGGAGTCATGCAATCATTCGGACACTAGTTATGCACCCATCTTATCAGCCAAGCACTACTGATACGCTAATTCAATTATCCAGGCACTACCGATGTACTTATCTAAACACCCAAGCACTACCTGTTCACTCAACCAAAAACAAAACACATCGACAGCAGCCATGTACTCATGAAATCACTGAAACACTACTCATGCACTTATCCAATCTGTCAGGTGTTATGTATGCACTTAAACAATCACATATGCACTATCCATGGTCTCTATAAATCATCTATATACTATGCATGCAGTGCCGTAATATTCCAGGCACTAGAGTTACACTCATTTAATAATCCAACCACTATCTATGCATGTATTGAATTATTGAGGCATTAGTGGTCCTATTTTCTAATCATTCAGGCACTACTCATGCACTCTTCCTAACACCCAGATAGTAGCGATATACTCATGCAAACACACAGGCTGCACCTATGCAGATATGGAAGGACCCATGGAGTTTTCACATACTCAGGGAATTATCCAGGCACTACCTATATCCTCTGGGAATCACCTAGGCGCTACCTAAGAACTCATTCAATCATTCAGGGATTATTGATGCATTCAATCATAAACACATATATTTATAATTGTTATTGAGGAATATGAAGTCTTTTAGGACCTTCTGGTGAAATATATATTGAACCTGTCAAACACTCTTTGTATGTACTCTGAAGAATTAGTGAGCTGTATGCTCTGATAGAGATTAATGTGCAGATTTTTATATGCACAGTTTCACAAAGTTTAAATGTGATACATTTAAGATGCAATGTACTGAGATACTAAATACACCAGTGGCACAGTGCTTAGGAGCCACATAAATAAGTCTTATGTTGTGTTTTGGGATTGACAGTGTTGAGACGCTGTATGTACTTCTGCACTTTGGTGGATGCTCATTTTAAAATTTACTACAGAAGGGATCAACTGGTCTTTCACCATGTGTAAGTGAACAATGATATATGGTGCAGCTGTGTTGTAGGAAAGGGTCCTGTAATGTTAAAAGGCAACTAATAAAGTTTTGTGTTTTTCTTTGGGCTTGGTATATTGAAGTATGTGCATGTAGTTATATAGCTAAGTTCATCTGTAGATTTAAAACTGCAACATAACATAAAAACTATTTTTGTATTATGTGTAAGTCTGTAGTAAAGTAGTTGGTACGTTAGCTACAATAAAAATGTTAATACATTTTTTTTTACAGAACAATGTACACATAACTACAGATTATAATACCTACACACGCTGTGAGGAAAAAGCAACAGAGGCAACTACAGTATCTCTTTAGAACTGACATATAAAAGGGAAAAATGCAGAAAAAGTGGTGAAAGAAAAAGCAGCTACTGGTAAGAGTCATTTCTTAAAAATATATCTGGACACCTGTAAAGGTTTGAAAATAATGTAAATAAAAATGAAACTATGAGAAACAATAAGAGTGGACAAAACCTATATTACAAGAACAGGAAAGAATCTAACAAAGATGGACACACCTTAACCAGAAGACAGTAGCAGTTTAACGAAATAAGAGCCAGGATGGTTCAAAGTACAGTGGTTGTAAATTTATTGAGAAATATGAAGAAGTATAGATCAAGGACAGAGGCTCTGAAAAAGGAAAGAACAAATTGAGGGAGTAATTTATAAGGCCTTTACTTTGAACAGGAAGCTTTTCATTTTGATTATACATAGAATGAAGAGTCTAGACAAAACAGTGTTGTATATAAGGAGACAAAACCAGAAGAAAAGATTAGTCAATAGAAGTAACATTTGTACAGTTTTTAGTGGAAAATGGATACAGACTTCTACTACAGAGCCTTTCTTTAATGAAGAAAGCTATCTTCAGGATAACAAATTAGTTCATGCTCTTGATGAAAGAGGACAATGTTATCAAATTGACTGATTTGCATATGGCCATGTCTGAGGTCTGGGGTGGCGGAGTGAGCTAAAGAATGATGATGGATTAAACCCTAATCAGTTGACTGGGGGTGAGTGCTTGCAATGTTCAACACTCCGTCCATCATCCCCTTTGGTTTTGCTTTATCAAATTAAGAATGGCACTCCTATAGCGAAAGAGGTGATGGTATCTGGAAATGTAGATCAAGTTATTGCAGAAGAGGTACAGGGAAAGCATAGTCAGGGCCTGTATATGAATGGTATTGTAGTAGTGTTTGTAGTATTTGACAGTAATTGATATACTAAGAAAATGTCTACACATCTTTCTAAGGTAAAGTTTAAAACACAAAATAAGTACTTTACAAGGATTGGATTCTTGCAAGGTTAGAAAGCATACAAATTTGGAGGGACACTGTGGGCCAGATTCACAAAAGTAATCAGAGACAAAATCCTAACTTTACAACTTTCGGTATTCACAAAGGGCATTTAGGAGTAGTAAAGTTAGGATTTTGTCTCGGTATTAACAAAGGGCATATAGGAGTGGTAAAGTTAGGATATTGCCTCAGTTAAACTTAAGTTTTACTTAAGTTAAACTTAAGGCCAAAACTTAAGTTTAACTGAGACAAAATCCTAACTTTCCGACTTTTGGTATTCACAAAGGGCATTTAGGAGTAGTAAAGTTAGGATATTGTCTCAGTTAAACTTAAGTTATGGTCTTACATTTAACTTAAGTAAATTTCTGAAATTAATAAATTACTGAATTTCTCTGGTTTTGAACAAGTGAATTGTCCACCTAACTATAACATCCCTGTAACCTTTGTTTTTTTCATTGAATTTCTAAGCCTTTTCTAGTTCTATTTCCTAACTCTAACATCCCTGTAACCTTTGTTTTTTTCAGTGAATATATATACATATATTTTGTGTGCATGTGTGCGTATATATTGACATCCATTTTATTTTAAAATACTGGTGCATTCTTGCATCACATTTTTACATTAACATTAACACAATATGTCATAGGATTAAAAAAAGAACATGATACAAGCAGAATTTAAGTGTTCACAATGCCTTTGTGAATTGGCCCTGGAAAATTCAAATCCTATAAGAAATTGGGTTATTAGTTGTTCAGGATGTGAGGCCTGCGTAAGTAATAGGTCCACTATTCCCCCTTACTGGGAAACAAGCACCCCATTTTAGCGCTTGCTTCTCTCAGCGTAGTGAAGCAGAGTAGTCCAAGGCCTACTTCGAGGATGTGGTGTGGGCTTGTAATCACCATTCGCTGGCACACAATATTAACACTTAATAAATCATTGTCCAGTCTCTGCTTTTTCTTTCGAAAAGGAAAAGTGCATTTATTACATACACACTACTAAATACTATATATTAATTTACAAATATATACATAAGGTAGATTAAAAATACCTTAGATTACATTCTCTTATCATATTGATCCCTTCTGGGTCATGACCCTCAAAATCACAATACCACCCCATACCAGATAGACATCACAAAATAAGGTGTATCACATTAAATAACACAAGTCTACTGACCTTATCAAGGATCATCACAACATATAATGCAACCCTATTGGCTTTGGAAAAGGTTCACCATATAAAAAGACAAATAATCCACATGTTAAAAACCACCATGATTTCACTGTATTCAATATTCAGGTATTAATGCAGTCATTATGGCAGTAAAGCATTTCAATATTAATAAAAAATTACTGTCCGCATAAAGAGTTAATAAAGTATTGAATATAAACATAACATGTGTCTATTTCTTTTTTTACACACCTTCGGGTCACAAAAAAGCAGCCCTAGAACCAACCACTAAAGAGCACTGCACTCCCAGCTGAAAAGTAAAAGTATTTTAAAATAAAGATGAAAATCCAGGGAGGTCCTCACTTCCTTGACCCTGTAAACTTAGGATCCCTTTTTAGGTCTCGCTGGCGTTGCAGCGCGAAGCGCTGCCGCCAACGAGACTTATAGTCACCTAGCTAGGTCCCAAGGGAGTCAGAGCTGTGCATGAGCCGCTCCAGACCTTGGCACGAGCCGACTCAGGTCTGTGAACGCCAACGTGCACGCTCACGGCATCACGCTCCTGCCCTCCGGCGTCTCTTCCGAGATGCGCTCCAGGCCGACGGGATCCACTGCAGGCTCCAGAGCGACGTCAGGTAGGCTGTGTTTCACCCTTGTTTAAGCTTTTTTTTTTGTTGCGACTCGACGTGCCCCGCTCCCCTGCCCCCCCGCCCCCCACCCTCCTCCCGCCACGCAATGCCGAGAGCTTGTTGCTCTTCCGTCTTCTCATTCCCTCCCACTCTCCATCCATGTCTCTCGCATTTTCTCTTTCTCGCCAATGCTTGTCTTCTATCCTTTCCTGCACTGCAAGCCCTGCTCTGTATCAGCGCGCACTCCATACTGCAAGCCCAGCTTCTGATTAACCTCTCCGTACTGTCCATCATTATCCTGCCCTCCTAAATGCTTAAACTATAAATGCTCGGGCGCCGCGTGTTATACGCAGACAACGCAGTCTCTTCCTGGACACTGAGCGCTCTGAGGGTGAGGGGGCTATCTCCGGCGCTGCAGCACAGAGTTGATAAGACTATGAGCTTTCTGGTAAGGCTGCGACAGGCTTCCCTCGTCTACAGGTGCAGGGGCATACTTTTCACAATACTTATTTTTTGCTTTGACAATTAAGGTAGGAATCGCTTGGTTTTCTTTTAATATTGGTATAGACATATTGATTCCTCTGTTGTGGTGCAGGGGCCCGGCGCATGTTGTGTGCCCTCTCCTGACTGTGTTTTTACTTTATTTCAGGCAGTGGAGAGGCCCGTGTGTTCTCCGCACTGTAACCGGTTGCACATATTCCAAAATGAACACTGCTTTAAACCCCTTTACATAACCGATTATACGTGCATAACAAAATGCTGTCGCTGCGAATTACAATACTGGATGTTGTAGATACAGCCTCTCCTGGACACAGACAGCCACAACTGAGCCCCAGACCACAGTTAGGTGCTTTGGCCACGAGGCAGGCTTCAGGCTGGCAAAGTGTCACCAAACTGTAGTCAAGGCTCCAACTCTTTCTCAGTAAACGGTGCAACCTGAGCTTTGTTGAACAGCCTGTCTGAAGTGTGACTTCCCTCCTGCCAGCAAAAGTCCAAGTGGCACAATTGGAACCCACGCCGCATAAGCTTCAAAATGACATACCACACAGGACATAGAATATTTAAGGGCACAACACTCAAATTTACCTGCCTACTATAACCCTCTCCCAAATGGTCCTTCCTCCGGTATAATTGTTACAGGAACCTTAGTTATAACGCTTGCCGGGATATGCAATGCAGTGCATGCCTTAAATATGTGCCATTCAGTGAACGATTGGTCAAGATTTCACAAACCAAGTGCTGATAGTATTGAATAATTACAAAGAAACATATTGTTGTAAATTGATTTTTATTTTCATTTACTGCATTCATAATTAATTATGAAGGCAAGCCACCTATGCATATATATATGGGCAATTCGTTATCTTTACTGCCCACTGAGAACAAAACGCTCTACTTTGCGTACACGTTCACCACTCAGTATTTTTATTGGCAGAGAATAAATCCCACCCAAGGGGCATACTTATTATTCATAATACATTTGACTTGAATTACACGTGGCAGTTTTAGGTGCCTATGTTAAGAGCATTTTGCCCAGGCTCCAGCCATTTTTCCTCCCTCTTGGATATATGAGGTTACTTAACTGCCAGAAATTGAAATGAGGTGTAACAGATATGCACTCGGAAACATAATCACAAAGCCATTTGTGTTTTTAACTTCAACTTACTCAATGTTTTACCAGTCTAAAAACCTTTTATTCATAGAATGTGGATTTCCACTTTTAAAAATAGTTACTCATACATACATACTCATATAGCTGTCTGTCATAGTATGCCTTTACCAAGAGCTTAAAGGGGCTTGCAGCCACCCACTGCTTACCATTGGTTGGATTTACAGTTACTCTCATTTTCATACTTCTTATTACATAGCTTGCATTCTCCATTTTCTGTCTCTTCCTCCCCTGGAGCATTCCTGATTAACTTGTCATTCCATTGCTTTAGTTTACAGCACAGGTTTATTCTGGTCTTAAGCACTCCATTAGAGTGCATATATTTTCAAGCTGTCCCACTACTGTGCTTCTCTTTCCTCCTCCATACTCTGTTGCTCCATCGCGCCATTCTACCCTCTCCTCCTCTGATGCATTCAAAAAATTAATTTGCAGAATTTCCAAAGCCGAATTTTAATTTTGCGGATTTCACATCACAATATTTGTAGTAATTGTGTACTATATATATTATGTATAATTACCTAAACACTCATTATACCCAACATAAAAAAATATTGCACAATTTCAATAAAACAAGAAAACACATATAGAGCTTAGGTCCTACCAATTGTTTTTTTTCATCACCAAAAAGACAAAGCTATCCGTACAGTTCCACTCAATTCAACTCCACACACATTTCCAATCTACACAAATAATTCAACACCAAACCACATAATTCAACTCAACAACATAATTACACAACACACCACATATATTCAATCCTCAACACAGAATTCCCCATCATGCCACAAAATTCAACAACACACCACATGAACGTCACTACATACCACTCCAAAACACAAAGTACCATTCCATATAATTCCATTCCATAACACACAATACCATTCCATATAATTCCAATACAATCAATACCACATAATTACTATGCACATAATTGCACTGCATACCATACCACATAATTCCACTACACAAATACACTAGACACTACACAATTCCGCTCCACATAATTCCACTAGACACCACAAACATACACTTCATAACACAGGGCAAATGATTCTCATTTACAACACCAATAGCCCTAACTCAAGCAAATGCGAGACCTATTGCATTTCTAATGCTTTTTTTAATTGAGGCTCTGTTTGCCTAGACTTACAGCTCCAGTATCTGAAAGGGGCTTAGACTCCAGTTGTGCTGAGCAAAGCTTCTTCACCAACCTATGGGTTCAGAAGGTCCATTGTTCAGGGTCCAAGGATGCATTTAAGTCAAGTATGTGCAGTCTAGACTTTGAAGTAAATAGTCGCTGCTGTGGAGTTAGAGGGGTTTTCAGTAAAGTCTGATATTATTCAATGTATTGCTGCTGTTTCAGTATTAGCTGCATAGAGAGGACCCACTTGCAAAGATCTGTTTTGTGGGGTTCAACTTGTGTGTGCATATTGTTCGTTTTTCTTATTTTGATACAGGTAGAGAAGTCTCTGCTGGCTTCAGTTTGGTACAGTAGACTTTTAATTTTGTTTCCAATGTCAACTAGACAGGCTAATACCGGACCTTTTGGATTTTAATAAAAATATATGTATAATATACTTATTGACTCTTTTTGGCTGTTCTTCTTCTTTGATAGCGTCAGTCAATTTCTTTTCCAGCCCCACAGCACAGAACATGGGAAACTAGGTCAGCCCCTTTCATCCTTTGGCTAACTTTACTTTGAGTCATGACATTTGGCTAATTCACAGGGAGAAAGGACACCCACACACAAAATGTTCTTTAAATGCCAATGCTGCATCTGCAATGTGTACTGTTTGAGACCCCAAAAATATTTGCCTTTAGATAGACTTGTTTTTTTTTTAGATTGACAACGGTCTGGCAGCTTTTCCAACAATAAAGTTTTTCAAAAATCATGAAAAACAAAATGCATTGACCAAGCCAAAAGTCTGCCTTGCTAGCTCCAAGCCTAATTACTGTGCAGTGCTTGTTTTTTATTGGACAAAAGGGGGTGGTCATGGACGGAGCATCTGAACCAATCAAACACTCACACCCAGTCAACAGATCTGGGTTTAATCCATCACCGTTCTTTAGCCCACTCTGCCACCCCAGTTCAGGCATGGCCATATGCAAATCAGTCTGACCCTGTGCCTCATGGGAACAGTCCAGCCCGAACTGCCAATCCATGCCTTCCCTGGACCGGATTCAAGCATCCTAGGACCGGTTTCTGGCATTCCAGCCGTCTTCAGCTAGGCTTGCTTGAATCCAGTGGCAAAGTGAGCAAGGGACTCACGTCTGAGCATACCTTGCCAACTTATGGCGAACAAAGCGTTCTTACTGGCCCCGCCACTCAGAAGCACTTTCACTGCTATGGAGGTAATGGGCTAAAGGCCCCGTCTTCTCCACATTAACTCCTCTCACACAATGAGTTTTGTTTGGATGTTGCAGGTCTGGTACTAGCACTCCTTTTTAGGTCAAGCCTGCATGTGCTGCTCTGCGTGGTATGCTGTATTCAGGTAGGGACTTGAAGGTCTGCCCACTCTCCGCTAATAGTTTTTATTGGCTTGTGTCATTGTCCACTGTAAACTGTGGCTTTTCATCGGTCAATAGGCTTAGTAGTCCCTCCTTAGTGCCACCGTGTCTCATTTTGGAACCTCACATGGCGACACCCCTGGTTACGTGTTTTGTTACTCGGTAGGCTTTAATTACAGCCTCCGGGCACTATTTTATCAAATAGCTTTGGCCTGTCTGCTGTTGCAGGCAGGACCCGCTCTCTCCTAATGCTTTTTAAAAAAAAACTTATAGCATGGGCGCGAAACGCATTTGTAATGCAATAGGTCTCACATTTGCAAGAATTTAAACTATGAAAGGCATTGTAAATGACAATGCCTTTCAAATATCTGTTTTAAAAATAACACATAAATAAAAGCCATTGTCATTTAAAATGCCAATAGCTCAAACTCTTGTAAATGCGAGACCTATTGCATTGCAAATGCTTGTTAAGAGTGACTTCTAGGAGACTGCGGTAACGCCTACAACCGCCCACAACACTTCCAGAATTCATTGGTGGTGCCCTGACTGTCGTGTTCTCTATGTGCGCCGGGAGGTACACCATACAAGGGACACAGGTTAGTTGCACGTTTCTTTATTAGCATCTCACATTACTGCTAGTTAGCCTCTCGGGCAGCTGCTGGTCCGCACGTCCGTCCCCGTCCATGTCCTAGTCATTGTCCCCACTCCTTCCTCTGACGTCACCGGATCCGGTGTCCGGTGACCTGGTCACTCTGCCCACAGGGTCCTAACGCCCTACTGTCCGTCGCCCACACTGTCAGGTCACGACACCTCCCCCATTGTTGCAAACAAATCTTTGTGACACATTTACTATAGTCCTCATTCACAGTTATATTGATGGAGGTGAATGAACGAGAGAAAGAGAGAGAGAGATAGAGAGAGAGAGAGAGAGAGAGAGAGAGAGAGAGTACTTGTCATTCTACATTTCTTCCATGAGTCTCTGTTGTTTACTGCATGCCCTTCGTGAATCTAGTGTCTCCATCGCTTCCTTGTCCTCTATCTTCTACCTTCCATGTGGCTGCAGTTGTCGCTGCCATTTCTTCTTTCTCCGCCTTCTTTGTCCTTGAAATGCTATCTCTTTCTTGTTATTCGTTGTTTGTCGTAGACAGCCGTTATCATCCATCCTTTCACTTTCGTCACCGCCAGTGACTCTTTGGAGAACTTGTTGTCTTATCATCTATATTATTTCTGTCTCAACACCTTTGGTCCTGGCCCTGAGGTGCCTCTTGCCTTTAATTCCTTCGTGGCGCTTGTCCGCTCTGCTCATTGCATGTCTTTGTCCTTTCTTTTTTGCTGCTCTTTCTCCTGCGGTATGTCTTTTCGTTTTGCTCCTTTTTACCCCTTTTTTTTTTTTTTTTTGGCTCTCCTTGTTCTTTTAGCCTTTTCTCGGCTCTCCTTGTCCTTTTAGCCTTTTCTAGGCTCTCCTTGTCCTTTTCTCTTGTGTCCCTTTTGTGTCCTTTTTTTCTTCTTCTTCTGTTATTCTCCTTTTCGTTTAGCCTTTTCTAGGCTCTCCTTTGTCCTTTTAGCCTTTTCTAGGCTCTCCTTGTCCTTTTCTCTTGTGTCCCTTTTGTGTCCTTTTTTCTTCTTCTTCTTCTGTTATTCTCCTTTTCTTTTAGCCTTTTCTAGGCTCTCCTTTGTCCTTTTAGCCTTTTCTAGGCTCTTCTTTGTCCTTTTAGCCTTTTCTAGGCTCTCCTTGTCCTTTTCTCTTGTGTCCCTTTTGTGTCCTTATGTTCTTCTTCTTCTTCTGTTATTCTCCTTTTCTTTTAGCCTTTTCTAGGCTCTCCTTGTCCTTTTCTCTTGTGTCTCTTTTGTATCTTTTTTCCTTCTTTGTCTTCTGTTATCCTCCTTTCCTTTTAGCCTTTTCTCGGCTCTCCTTGTCCTTTTAGCCTTTTCTAGGCTCTCCTTGTCCTTTTCTCTTGTGTCCCTTTTGTGTCCTTTTTTCCTTCTTCTTCTTCTGTTATTCTCCTTTTCTTTTGGCCTTTTCTTGGCTCTCCTTTGTCCTTTTAGCCTTTTCTAGGCTCTCCTTTTTTTTCTGTTGTCTTTGTGTCTGCTTTTTCTCTCTTTTTCTTTTATGTTCTCCTTTTCTCTTTCCTGTTTCTTTGGTCCCTTCTTTCCTCGTTATTTTACTCCTCTTTCTTCTTTCTTCTTTTCTTTATTGCCTTGTAACTTCTCCTTTGCTCTTTCTTTGTCCTTGTGCAATCTTTGTCCTTTTATTTCTCTTTGTTGTTCTGCTTTCTTTCCTTTTTTTTTTTTTTCTTTGTTGTGTCTCTTTTCTGTCTTTTATTTAGCCTTCTCTGTCTTCTTCCACTCTCTTGTTCTTCTTTCTTATATGTGTATATATTCTTTCCTTCTTTCTCTTTCTCTGTTTGTCCTTTTGTTATTCTCTGGTAATCTATTTTCTTATTGCACCATCATCTTCCTTTGCCTTATTGCTCTTTTGCCTTTTATTTATCCTTTATTCTTCAATCAAGACATTCATTTCCTTTGTCTCCCTTTTCAGACCTTTTCCGTGCTTATCTTCCTTTTCTTCTTTATCTTCTTTTTCTTCCTGTCTTTTCTTCTTGCTCGCGTTCTCCTTAATTCACCTTGTCTTATGTTCTTCTTCTTCTTTGCCCTTTGCCTGGCTTTGAAATGGCTGCTCTCCTTTTTCCTATGACCTTTCCTTGAATGTCCCCTTCAAAATGTCACTTTTGGTCGTCTTTGTCCTTTCTTGTCCTTAATATGCCCCTTTATTCTCCTTATTTCTGCCTTTGTTTTATTTATTTTTCCTTCTCGTCGTCTTTCCTTTCTCATTTCCTTCTTTTCCTCGTTATTTGGCCTTAAAGTGGCCGCTCCATTATTGTCTATCTTTCTTTCCTTTTGTAAGATGGCCGCCGTTTTTTTTTTGCAATTTCGCCGTCCTAATCGCATTGCCTGTAGATGGCCGCCACCGCTGTTATCACTGCCCATTGGTTCAGCTCGCCTCCTTCCAATATGGCCGCCGAGACTCTCCATCTTGTCGCGATGGCTCGCGCCAGCCTTTCCAGTTTATGTTCTCACTGCCCATTGGTTCAGCTCGCCTCCTTCCAATATGGCCGCCGAGACTCTCCATCTTCTCGCGATGGCTCACGCCAGCCTTTCCAGTTTATTCCTTTTCTCCTCAGCGCTTACCGCATCATCTTCACCGGTAGCAGTCGGGGTGCGCTCCCGCCTCGCTGCTCAACGGCAGACTTTCTGGTGTCTCCTACCCTTCCTGGGTGGGCTCCTTGTGTGTCTCCAGCCTTCCCACGCGTCGTTCGTCACTTTCCTTCGTCGCCAGTTGCCGTGTTCTCTATGTGCGCCGGGAGGTACACCATACACGGGACACAGGTTAGTTGCACGTTTCTTTATTAGCATCTCACATTACTGCTAGTTAGCCTCTCGGGCAGCTGCTGGTCCACACGTCCGTCCCCGTCCATGTCCTAGTCATTGTCCCCACTCCTTCCTCTGACGTCACCGGATCCGGTGTCCGGTGACCTGGTCACTCTGCCCTCAGGGTCCTAACGCCCTACTGACCGTCGCCCACACTGTCAGGTCACGACACTGACCATCCTGCAGCCACCACAAGCAGGAAAATATATGCAAAGTAGGAAGCCCCGCAGGGCTTTATAGGGCGCTTCTTCGAGGAGGAGGAGGAGGAGCCGGGAGCCGAGCGGACGTGGATCGTCTCGGCTCCTGGTCCACGAGCTGCTCTAACCCGGCTCTAGTCTGCTACAGCCCTTCTTTTTGATCGCTCATTTTCCCCACCTGAAGCGGAGCGAGTGGGGCATTTGCGGAGCAACAGTGATCGCTCCTGAGTTGGCTGACAAGTTCGATCTCCCTAAGGCGAAGAGAGGGCGGCACCTCGCCGTGGACTCCACCGACTGCGGCCGCCGCTGGGAGGTAGGATTGCGACCTGCGCTCCCCCGGCCTGCCGAGACTTTCGCTGATTCTCGCAGCAGCTGACGGGACATAATATTATCCAGCTTCACTTTGGCGGCGACCCCCACCAAGGGAATCCTCCCAGCGCCTGCCTGACTCCAAGATGGCGGCCGGCGGCGACCTTCAGATGGCGATTGCCGCTTCCACTGGCTCGCCCTAACCTCTCTCCTGCCGCCTGTTAATCCTGCGGCCCTCTCTCGGATTTTCTGCCCTGCCTCCTGACCTGCTGCCGGTTTGGGGCCACTGCCATTACCGGAATGCCCTGCGGTCCTGCAGCACAGGCCGGATCTCCGGATCACTCCCCTCTCCCCCCCGCATGGCACCAGTGTTGTGAATGTGCCGTGCAAGGCTGCATTGCTCCCGGAGTCCACACTGCTTGCCCCCCTGCCGGCCCGCCGCCGATTCCCACACATCTTCCAGGGTGGTTGAATCCACACACAACCCACCGGCTGCCGTGCCAGCGCCACACGGCCAACGCGTGACCGCACCAACAGCGTCAACACGGCCTTCACCACCTTGCGCACCCTCACCCCCACCGAGCCGGCTTACCGCAAGCTCTCCAAGATCGAGACGCGCCTGCGGCTGGCCTCCAGCTTCATCTCCCACCTGGGCTCCCACCTTCTCTCCTGGACTTCTTTACTTTTTGTTCTGTCCTGGCCGCCATTTTGCTGCTGATTCCGGACAGTTTTCTCTGGACTCTGACCCTCCATCCATTCCCTCGTCCTTTAACCCTTTTCCCCGTTGATGATCCTCAATTGTTTCTTCCCTTTTCTGCTTTGCCTTCTCTCCATACCCTTGCATCCCTCCCACCCTCCCTTTGTGCTGTGACTGCATCCACACTTATGGAACTCAGCTTTTTTGTATATAGAAATAACTCTAATCACTAGTATACGCAGTAGACCTTTGTACCATCTACCATTCCTATGTGACTCTTAGAGTATATCCAGTCATATCCCTTCCCTATGTTTCTAGAGATAACTCTAATCACTAGTATATGCAGTAGACCTTTGTACTCTCTACCATTCCTATGTGACCCTCAGAGTATTTCCAGTCATATCCCTTCCCTATGTATATAGAGATTACTCTATCGACTAGTCTCCTATGTGACTGTTAGAGTATATCCATGTGTATCCATGTATATAGAGATAACTCTAACGACTAGTCTCCTATGTGACTTTTAGAGTATATCCATGTGTATCCCTTCCCTATGTATATAGAGATAACTCTAACGACTAGTCTCCTATGTGACTCTTAGAGTATATCGATGTGTATCCCTTCCCTCTGTATATAGAGATAACTCTAATAACTAGTATATGTAGTAGACCTTTGTACTATCTACCATTCCTATGTGACTCTTAGAGCATATCCCGTCTTATCCCTTCCCTATGTATATAGAGATAACTCTAATCACTAGTATATGCAGTAGTCCGCTGTGCTCTCTTCCATTCCTATGTGACTCTTAGAGTATATCCAGTCTTATCCCTTCCCTATGTATATAGAGATAACTCTAATCACTAGTATATGCAGTAGTCCGCTGTGCTCTCTACCATTCCTATGTGACTCTTAGAGTATATCCATGTGTATCCCTTCCCTATGTAGATAGAGATAACTCTAATCACTAGTATATGCAGCAGACCTTTGTACTATCTACCATTCCTATGTGACTCTTAGAGTATATCCATTTGTATCTCCTCCTTGTGTGACTTTACCTCTTGTACATTTGCAATTTTTTCTGTTTGTATCCTTTATGTAACGCATGTAATCCTAAATCCTTATGTTTTCAACTGGTTCTTATGTAAAGCGCTCTGACACCTTCGGGTAAAGTTTGCGCTATATAAAATCTCACAAATAAATAAATAAATAAATAAAGGAGCAGTTAATACTTAATTATCGGCTCTTCCGCTGCTTTTGGGAGAGCTGCACTGCAGGCAAGTGTCCTCGCAATGCGGTTTTCCTTGTGTTGGCAGTGTCCGGTCCCACTTCAGCACCCCAATATTTTCTTTGGTTAGGGCAGCATGGGTAGCACACTCCTCCGCTGCCCACCAACTCTCTCTTCATTGCTGGCGTGGGAGCCGGCAGTTGAGTTCTCCCATGCCTGCACCATGCGGGCAGGGTGCTTTATTTGTGATAGCCGCCACCCAAGCACGGGTACAGGGAGCAAGGGCAAGTCCAACACAGTTGGAGGAGCACAATGGTGCTTTCCCTGCCCTCTTGCTTGTTTGAGTCCTGCAGCTCCCGGTATCCTTTCCTCTTTGTCGGGGTGCGACAGAGCTCCCCTATCCATTTTCTTCACGGGTTCCTGGAAATGGGGTCTCGGGCCCCCATTGGCATAAACTGGCTAGTGGGTTGGGAGCTCTGGACCTCAAAAACTCTGGGGAGGTGTTTCCACGCAGGCCCCTCCTGAGCTCATAAATAATTAATGGGGCGCACGTCGACCCCCCCGGCACTGGCTCACCCCATAGGTAATTTTAGGTCTGGCAGCAGAGCTCCTTGCGCTCTGTTCCCCAAAAAGGTCACAAACACTAAAAAGGCCGTAACTCTGGCCCAATTGAGCCGATCTGAACGATCCTGGG
The DNA here is from genome assembly GCF_964261635.1 of Lissotriton helveticus. Lineage (NCBI taxonomy): Eukaryota > Metazoa > Chordata > Amphibia > Caudata > Salamandridae > Lissotriton > Lissotriton helveticus. Next base: position 1,152,789,999 of record NC_136071.1, on the reverse strand, counting down.
CTGATTTTACTTCTGGCGGTGAGCTCTAGCCACCAGGAGCGGTACCAGCAGGCGTCCTGGACCAAAGCGCATCGTAATATGCAAAAAGGTGGTTCCACTGGCTCCCTACACCAGCTTTTCTCATTTTCTTGGTCAGCGGGGCTCCTCTACTCCTTCCGGGTTGTAGAAGTCCAGATCTTACCTCAAATGGTCCTCAGCGGGTGCAATGGGGTCAGCCCCACTGGCCCTCGGAGAGACGCACTGGTCCTGGGGTCAACTGTGGGCAAAGTCCTTAGTCCTTCAGGGGGCTTGTTCTTCCAGTTGTCCATGGCTGCTGCTGCCGTCCAGTTCCAGTGTCCAAGCCACACAACAATTCCTTGTCTCCCCCTTAAATAAGAGTTTTTAAATGAGGGTGGAAAGTTCTAGAAGCCAGGCACCCTAGGCCAATCCTAGGGTGCCACATCACTAATCAAAATGCCTTTGTGAATAGGCCCCCTGGATTGTAATGTATGGAAGGCAACCATTGTAGCCTGTACAACCCCCCCACACACACAACACAATACATATCTTATAGTCAGTGTCATTGCAAATATGTGATTCTGCAGCTTTTTTGTGTGCTTAATAATGGATTTACTGCTTGTGCCAGACAGTTCTTCATCTGCTGCATAATCTGAAGATTTTTACAAAAAAAAATTCTACCTCAGCTAGATCAAAAGGTAATTAAATATGTGTAATGTGTTTGCTTGCAGTGAAAGGCCCTTCACAAATATTAACTGGTCACCAGTTGCTTAATTCTATATTTGGTTGTCTAACTGGTACTAGTGAAGCGAAATGTTTGCTAAAACAGTATTAACATTGGTCAAAATGATAACATTTTGTAGTACAGCTATCAAAAAGCGTGCCGTGTTGTGCCTTGTAATTGACCTTTTCTTGCCGTATAATTTGATGCTCCCCAGCCGCATAATTTGGCCCTCCCCCACCGCATGATTCCAGTGGCTCTGTTTAAATATATCACCACGTAGCACAGCATAGCACAGCTCAGCACAGCATAGCACAGCTCAGCACTGGCTTGGTCTATAAGGATGCATTTGTACCTCGGTGGCTCAGCTACTGCAGACCGAGTGGCGTTGCCTTCCTCTCGTACCAAGCAGTCCTGGTACCAAGGTGTTATAATATAAGGTCCCCATAATGCATTCCTCCCTAGGCCAGGCAGCTGCTGTGCGCACGCCGCTCCCACCCGTCGGCTGCGCATGACGCAGCCGCGCGCCATCCATCCCCGGTGGCCTTGGCCAGCAAGCGTGGCACCGACTGCCACTTCCAGAGGCGAGAAACGTCCGTCTCCAGGCCCACATGTGAATTAAAAAAAAATTGCTATTAGGCGCGGAATAATGAATTACACCGAAGAGAGGAGAAACAAAGAGACCACCTGACGTCCTATTTCCTGCCCTTCCTGGGTTTCCTTTGAGAGCGCCGAATAAGTGATGCGTGGCCCAATTACGCAGCTTTACCTCGGGGTCAAATGATATATCCGTTCACTCCCACCATAATTAGCCGGCGCTGCTGAGAGAAAAGGGTGGCACTTGTATCTGTCCGGGGGAAGCTCTTTCATGCCCACATAAAACGGATTTCTTTCTTTCATTTCTTTTAATTGAATTTCGTGCTCATCAAAGAGGACCCCAAGTCTGGGGCCCCCTCCCCACCCGTGCGGGAATGATGCGCACACTTCCACGGGCGCGTGTCCGGCTCCATCTGTGCCTCTCCGTCCCGGCGGAGGGGACGGTGCCAGGCCTGGCGCGGAAGGAGACGCTTCTCGGCCTGTAAAGGGCACTCCTGCCCAGCGCTTAGTTTAAATACAAGAAGTGCAGGGCCCAGGTTTTTCTAAGGAGACCATTGCCTGCGCTGTCGAATGTTGGGGCTGTCAAATACAACGCAGTTTTGATCGTGCAATAAAGTCACTGTCCACAACTTCTTTGTCAGCAAGAAAGGCCACTTTATTAAGACAGGTTATAAACAACACATCAAACCACTTCTTTATTTATTTATTTAATTACTAATTCAAACTGCTCTCAGCCTAACAGATCATTCCTACCCACTAATAAACCCCCCACCAAGTTAACCCTAACCAAACCAGAAGCCCCTAACTCTTATGTATACCCCTTCCTTTCCTACAACTGCCTATTGAGGATGAGCCAACCCGCTCCAGGCTGCCCACCCCCCACTAAAATCCGCCTAAAAAGAAAAACAACCTGTCTTAAAGTGGCAAAATAAAAAACCCAACTAAACCAGCACGTAAGCACTGGAAAAACAAAAAGGCCTAAAGAAAAAAGGGGGAGGGTGGGTGGGACAAAAACGAACCTCGCCGCCTGCCTCCCTAGTGCGCAATGCTCCCTTGCCCTTCGCTGGTCCTAATTCCCCCACCTGGCCCTCACCAATCAGCACCCCACCTGCCTTGGCCACTGACCCGCGCGAACATACCCGGGGAGAGACCGGCTCGCGCACGGCTCTCCCCGGGTCCCCCCTTCCACCTCGTGCCTCTTTCGTCCAACACCCTAAACTTCCCTCTCTTTATCTCACTCGTGCCTGTTCTTCTTCACCCCTGCTTTCTCACTTCGTCGCTGATTTCACATCTTTCTCTTCCTCCTCGCCTCCCACTTCTCTCTCTCTTTCTCTCCCTTTCTCTTTCTCTCTCTCTCTCTCTCTAGATCTCCCTGTGGGTCATTGACTGATGAAAAAAACAAGTCTTAGTTCTCAACAAGCATTTGCAATGCAATAGGTCTCGCATTTGTGAGAGTTAAAGCTATTGGAGTTGTTGATGATAATGTTTTTTTATGTATGTGTTTTTTTTAGTGTGTAGTGGGTGTACAGAACAAGAGCGAAAAACACACAAACGGGAAAAGAAGGAATAGGAGAAAGATGACAAAAATGTGCCAAGTGGAGGAAACTAAACCCAACAAGGGTGAGTGAGATAAAGGGACAGGCAGTGTGTGGTGATGGATTACGAGGGTGGAATGAAGACCAGCAGTCTATATAATCAGCAGCCCGACCTTCTATAGTCCTGTGGCACCTCGGCCCCAAGCTAGCAGCTTTTAATATTAAAAGGTTATTACAGAAAACTAAATCAATTGTTATGATCATGTGACTAGCACAAGAGTCATCACTCTTGATGCAAGAGCCATCACTCTTGATGCTTCCAGGACAAAAAGATCTTTTTAAAATGGTGTAGTCAGCTTCGTGGTTGCCAAGCTTTACAGCGAGTGCTCAACACACTCTGCTATCTCATTACTGTTTTGTGGACATACTATCTGCAAGGCAGCCCTGTTCATTTAAACCACTCCCAGGTCACCAAATATATAGGGCAGTCCCCAGACACTTCCCCGCCAAATCTTAACATAAATGACACTTCCCCAAGAATTATCACATGTGAAATGCACAAGCGTACATCGGATCTCCTAAGCAGGCAAACTCCGCACTATATGGCGTGCAAAGAACCGCAGATTGGGTCAGCCTCTAGGGGCCCGAAAAAAGACCTAGGTATTGGCAGGTTAAGTGTCGTCATCTCGTGATGTGGTCAGATAAGTACAGCTGGCCGTTCCATGTCATAGTCCACAGAGAGGAATACCACATAAGTGGCATTAAATGCCCCACTTCTGTTCACTCGACAGCATACATCATCACAACCATCCGTAAATTGTGTTTATTAGAAGGTTCGTTATAAGGAAGATGTGATATTCTATAGACCCTGTGCCTGAGCTCTGTTACTTTAACCCTTTGGCTGTGGGGGTTATTCCCCCGCTGTGCTGGGGAGGCACAGGGCGCGCACAGCGCCCCAGTGCTCATGACGAGCTCAGCTCATCATGAACCACGGTGCTCGTGTGCTCATGACGAGCTGAGCTCATCACAGCCACACCTGTTTCCTTAGAACGCTCAGCACAGCAGGGGAATTAGCCCCGCGTGCGAGCGTCCTAACGGCCATGACGAGCTCAGCTCGTCATGAGCACACGAGCACCGTGGCTCATGACGAGCTGAGCTCGTCATTAGCATGGGAGGGGTTAACAGCACAGGGATCTACAAAGAGCAGCTCACAAGTGTTTGATTGCTGTAATTTAATTACAAAATATTTTAGATGCAGTGACGGTTGGTTGCCCGTTCAAGAATGTAATATTTTATTATTCAATAGTCGAGCGAGTGTGATTTGCCTTTTGCAGACCGATGAATCATGATACCAACTGCCCTCCACTCGGAGCAAGTTCCTGAAATTTCCACTGCCCATCTGTGAGAAGGTGGCCTGGTATATGCTATCCACTAATTAAATTGGGCATCTTGTACCAGTCCACACGACCCTTATGATGTATGAGGTCAAAGATAACCTTATTTAAAGCTATCCTAGTGGTAGCTATGGAGAGCAGCCTTCAGGCTTAATTTTGAAGGAATGTAAAATAGCTTGTTTTACCAGAATATCAACTCCTGAATGACTAAATGAAAGGAGAACCACAAAGTAGTTATATAAAAAGATGTATTTATTAATATAACACTCTCTACTTAGGATAGAACATAAAGCACACAATACTGGATCAATTGAACAGGTGTAAGTAGCACAATACACAGCAGTCTCCAGGGGGAGACCGAACTAATACTAAAAAAATGTTATAACAGTCACGACTTGACTAGACAAAGTGCCTAGAGCACATAGAATCGTTAGGACCCCAAGGAACCACCCAAGGCAGTGACACAGAGAGCTCATGGAGGATGTGTGCAGTGAGGAAACAAGACTGCATGCTCCGTACAACTCTAAGGGAGAGTCACGATTGTAAAGTTACAGTTTAAGGACACTTCTACGATGACTTCGAGCAAACCCATTGGAAAATAGGAGGTTCTAAGGCAAACCCACTAGTGAGTACCGAGGTACCCGTGTTACCTACCCCAGAGGAGCGGGGTGCATGGGGTCAAGAGGTGTCAGAAACCTTCATTATTTTCAATGGAGAGCTGCAAAGAAGTACTGCTGCCAGGAAGGCAACGAGCATCCAGTGGAATCCAAGCCTGGATTCTAGGTGAGAGGAATCTGAAAGCAGAGGGGACAGAGTCTGGGTCACTTTAGGTGACCAGGGGCTCGGTAGTCGAATACCCACCGATGTCGGGTGCTTCAGGTGTGAAGAAGGGATGCTTGACTCTGCAGCCACGGGGACCAGGAGATGTCGAGGATGACCAAGATCCAAAGGTGAGCTGCCCCACAAAGGATGTAGAGTGCTGAGGATTCGATGTCCAGCTGGAACACCAACAAGCCATGGCAAATGCAACCCATGCAGGAAGGACAAATAGGTTACGGTGTGGACCAACAAGGTTCAGGGGTCAGATGCACTTAAGTGCCTGCTAGTGCAGGGGAGTAACTCCTATACTACAAGGGTCATTCTTCGGTCGTCCAGCATTGTGCAGACAGTTGAAGTACCTGGTTTCTTCTTAGCAGAATCTTGTCCAGGTAAAATCTAAAGTCCTGTAGCAAGGTAACCCACTTTATACCCACTGGAAAGGGTTGGACGGATTCTGTGAACCCTCCTAGGGGAGAGGCAGGACAGAGGAGTGGCTACACCCATGTCCTTTGTCCAATTTCGCACCAGAGGAGGAGCCAATGGCTCCCAGAACTGGTTTGAGCTGGACAATGCACAGGGACGCTAAATGTGCCCCTAGGGCAGAACTTCTGGCACTCTCAGCGTGCACCCACCCAGCCCCAATACACTAAACCCTGTCTGGGAGGGGCAGGATGCCTATTGTCATGTCTTCCTCTGCTCGAGCTTGGCTCAGCTGCAGGAGGGCAGAAATGTGTCTGTGGCTGGCACCATCCATTTTGTGCTGCCCGGGTCGAGAAAGCTGGTACCGGGTAGACCAGTCACCCATGAAGCTCGCTTCTGAAGGGTGGAATCATACATCCCACACCAGTTAATAATAATAATCCACATTTGTAAAGCGCACAATCACCCGTTAGGGTCTCTAGGCACTGGGGGCCGTCGGGAAGATTAAGCAAGCTATTGCCCAGAGTCACATGGTGCTGGGCTAACCTGCCGCCGGCGCTGGGGATTGAACCGTGATCCCCAGATTCCAGCGTCAGTCGCCCTGGCCGCGGCGCCACACCTCTCCCACTGTCTTGTTTTTTTTTTAGATGGAAATTAAAATCCCCAAGGACCATACAGTCGGACGAGTCAGCCTTCAATTCCAATGATTGCCTACAATTATTAATAAAAGCAGTTCTAGGGCCTCATTAGGGCCACTATGTCTCCTGGATCATTGAATCCATGACCCCAGAAGAACTTACCATGTTTTTTACAGGACTCCTAGCTGGAGCGCTATGTTCCTCAGCTGGAGTGCAAGGCTCTTTTCCCTTTTGTGGTTGTTTTTATGATTGCATTTTTAGGCTAAAAAATGTTAAAAGAAAGACCCAGAGAATTTTTTTTAAACAATATGGCTCTGACTATTTATTTTCACATTTTTCACCCACAAATTGTAATAATAAAAACAATGTAAAAAGAGTCACTGATATGTTTGCTTATTAATGAATGTATGATGTTACAACGCATACATTCACAACGCATACCATTACAACGAAACTTTTACAATGCAGGATCCATTATAACGCATGCCATTACAACGCATGCCATTACAACGCAGATGCTATTACAACACATACCATTACAATGTAAGTATGGGTAAGTTTTTTAAATTTGTTATTAATGGGAATGTAATAGTAGTGTAAATGTTGGATAGTGTAGGGGTTAAAATTATTATTCTAACTCCAGGGGGGTGTAATAGTAGGGTAAGTGTTGGATAGTGTAGGGGTTAAAATTACTATTCTAACTCCAGGGGGGTGTAATAGTAGGGTAAGTGTTGGATGGTGTAGGGGTTAAAATGAAATTAAATACTTATCCATACTTACGTTGTAATGGCTTGCGTTGTAATAGCATCTGCGTTGTAATGGCATGCGTTGTAATGGATCCTGCGTTGTAAAAGTTTTGTTGTAATGGTAATGCGTTGTGAAAGTTGCGTTGTAATGGCTGTTTCCCCTTATTAATACATATCATAGTAATCAATATTAATAAACATTGCATTGTGTGAAATACTGAAATGTATATTTGATTAAAAATAATGGTGGTATTTAGAGAAAGATGATAGATCTTCTTTATATATATTGACATGCGCACCCCTTGAAAAACCCAATTAGGCTTACTTTTTATATTTTAGAGTGGCAGAAGGATGTGCGAGGCGATGGGTTGGCTGCTCAGAGGACAGGTCCTGTGGCCAACCCCACAGCATGCACAGCGGGTTGGCTACTTGCAGCCAAACCCCTGCCACACACAGCCAAAGGCCATGCGCAGAGAGTTGGCTGTCTGCCAGGAATGGCTGCCTGTGGGGGATTGGACACAGGGAATGGGCACATGGCCCGATGTCCAACCTCGCACAGCCAAAGACCATGCTCAGTGGGTAATAGGTTTTACGTACGATAATAAAAAAATTACTTTACGTTAAAAAAGTACCAGCAATTCACAAAAAAAAGTTATAGTGACATTACAGTTAGATACAAATTTAAGTGACAAAGTAATGTTTTAAACAAAACGAAAACACTGAAATTCACCAGTTATAGTTATCTCAAGCAACTATAACTCGCACTCAAAGGCAACTATAATGCGTGGCCCACCATGCACTGCAAAATATGCCACAAATTACATCTCTCATGCCATCTTCTATAACATCATTAATAATATCACTGCAACATTGACAATGAAATTATTGATGACAAAGCCGTGCATGGCTGGGACAAGAGTTATAGTTACCTTAGAGCACGAGGTATGGTTACTTACAATAACTACAGATGACTATAACTTTAGTTAAGAAAAGGGGGTGGTGATGAACAGAGTGCCTGAATTAAGCAGACCACTCTTACCCAGTCCAAAGATCAGGGCTTGATCCATCACCGTTTTTTAGCTCACTGCACCATCCCAGCTCAGAACTTGGCTATATGCAAATTAGTCTGTTCCTGTCCCAGTGCATGATGGGAACAGGGCAAACCAAACTACCAAGCCAATTCTTGTACTGGGAAGGAAACAAGCTTCCGGGGACCGGTTTCTGCCATTTCAGGCGTCGTCGGCCCGGCTTGCTTGAATCCTGATGGTGCAATGAGCAAGGGACTCACATCTGAGTATACCCTTCCACGCTTATGGTGGACAAAATGATTCAGAAAAGGGGGTGGTGATGAACAGAGTGCCTGAATTAAGCAGACCACTCTTACCCAGTCCAAAGATCAGGGCTTGATCCATCACCGTTTTTTAGCTCACTGCACCATCCCAGCTCAGAACTTGGCTATATGCAAATTAGTCTGTTCCTGTCCCAGTGCATGATGGGAACAGGGCAAACCAAACTACCAAGCCAATTCTTGTACTGGGAAGGAAACAAGCTTCCGGGGACCGGTTTCTGCCATTTCAGGCGTCGTCGGCCCGGCTTGCTTGAATCCTGATGGTGCAATGAGCAAGGGACTCACATCTGAGTATACCCTTCCACGCTTATGGTGGACAAAATGATTCAGAAAAGGGGGTGGTGATGAACAGAGTGCCTGAATTAAGCAGACCACTCTTACCCAGTCCAAAGATCAGGGCTTGATCCATCACCGTTTTTTAGCTCACTGCACCATCCCAGCTCAGAACTTGGCTATATGCAAATTAGTCTGTTCCTGTCCCAGTGCATGATGGGAACAGGGCAAACCAAACTACCAAGCCAATTCTTGTACTGGGAAGGAAACAAGCTTCCGGGGACCGGTTTCTGCCATTTCAGGCGTCGTCGGCCCGGCTTGCTTGAATCCTGATGGTGCAATGAGCAAGGGACTCACATCTGAGTATACCCTTCCACACTTATGGTGGACAAAATGATTCAGAAAAGGGGGTGGTGATGAACAGAGTGCCTGAATTAAGCAGACCACTCTTACCCAGTCCAAAGATCAGGGCTTGATCCATCACCGTTTTTTAGCTCACTGCACCATCCCAGCTCAGAACTTGTCTATATGCAAATTAGTCTGTTCCTGTCCCAGTGCATGATGGGAACAGGGCAAACCAAACTACCAAGCCAATTCTTGTACTGGGAAGGAAACAAGCTTCCGGGGACCGGTTTCTGCCATTTCAGGCGTCGTCGGCCCGGCTTGCTTGAATCCTGATGGTGCAATGAGCAAGGGACTCACATCTGAGTATACCCTTCCACGCTTATGGTGGACAAAATGATTCAGAAAAGGGGGTGGTGATGAACAGAGTGCCTGAATTAAGCAGACCACTCTTACCCAGTCCAAAGATCAGGGCTTGATCCATCACCGTTTTGTTTCCTTTCCAGTGAAGAATTGGCTTGGTAGTTTGGTCTGCCCTGTTCCCATGATGCACTGGGCCAGGGACAGACTAATTTGCATATAGCCAGGTTCTGAACTGGGATGGTGCAGTGAGCTAAAAAACGGTGATGGATCAAGCCCTGATCTTTTGACTGGGTAGGAGTGTTCTGATTAACTCAGATACTCTGTCCATCACCACCCCATTTTTGTAATTATTTTGGCCACCATGAATGTGGAAGGGTATGCTCAGACATGAGTCCCTTGCTCATTGCACCATCAGGATTCAAGCAAGCCGGGCCGAAGACGGCTGTAATGCCAGAAACCGGTCCCCGTAAGCTTGCTTCCTTTCCAGTGAAGAATTGGCTTGGTAGTTTGGTCTGCCCTGTTCCCATGATGCACTGGGCCAGGGACAGACTAATTTGCATATAGCCAGGTTCTGAACTGGGATGGTGCAGTGAGCTAAAAAACGGTGATGGATCAAGCCCTGATCTTTTGACTGGGTAGGAGTGTTCTGATTAACTCAGATACTCTGTCCATCACCACCCCATTTTTGTAATTATTTTGGCCACCATGAGTGTGGAAGGGTATGCTCAGACATGAGTCCCTTGCTCATTGCACCATCAGGATTCAAGCAAGCCGGGCCGAAGACGGCTGTAATGCCAGAAACCGGTCCCCGTAAGCTTGTTTCCTTTCCAGTGAAGAATTGGCTTGGTAGTTTGGTCTGCCCTGTTCCCATGATGCACTGGGCCAGGGACAGACTAATTTGCATATAGCCAGGTTCTGAACTGGGATGGTGCAGTGAGCTAAAAAACGGTGATGGATCAAGCCCTGATCTTTTGACTGGGTAGGAGTGTTCTGATTAACTCAGATACTCTGTCCATCACCACCCCATTTTTGTAATTATTTTGGCCACCATGAGTGTGGAAGGGTATGCTCAGACATGAGTCCCTTGCTCATTGCACCATCAGGATTCAAGCAGCCGGGCCGAAGACGGCTGTAATGCCAGAAACCGGTCCCCGTAAGCTTGTTTCCTTTCCAGTGAAGAATTGGCTTGGTAGTTTGGTCTGCCCTGTTCCCATGATGCACTGGGCCAGGGACAGACTAATTTGCATATAGCCAGGTTCTGAACTGGGATGGTGCAGTGAGCTAAAAAACGGTGATGGATCAAGCCCTGATCTTTTGACTGGGTAGGAGTGTTCTGATTAACTCAGATACTCTGTCCATCACCACCCCATTTTTGTAATTATAACTTTAGTTAAAGCTGCATGCCCCAACTTCTCTCCATCATGAGGAAGTGGTCCCCTACAGTGCTGGGCTCCTTCTGTTGCAAAGGATGAAACACTCTGACGCCACTGCCTGCACCTAAATTAGACACCCATGCTTTACATTTTTGGGAATAGCTAGTTATATCCTAGGTTCCCTAGTCCCATATTCAGCTACTTAGACACTTGACCTTGTGACTTTGGGCCAGTGGTACTGGGCGGAGTCGGTCACGTGTCGGGACTTTGAATTGGACATGCCTATTGGGTAATCATACATTTTCTGGTAAAATTAAAAAATATCCTCCAAGTAGATCAGCTCAAATTTCAAAGTGGCCAGGGTGGCCATATTAACTGGTTAGTGTAGTTGATGTTCTGTGTCGGTTATGGGGAGGAGGACAAGGTTTTGCCAGCTTCAGCAGTGGCGTAGGAAGGGTACCATGTGCTACAGTGCAACTAAGCAAAAAAGGCCCTTTGGAATTAAAATACATCAATAATCACGGTGTATCCTCAGGACCCCGGTACCACTGCAGGTGCTGCAGCTTCGATAGCTTCGCCCATGGGCTCCAGCACATCCTTCAGTATTCTGAAGCCAAGTAACAATTTTTCTAGGCCTAGACAAAGTTTATTCTTTACTATTGGGCAAGAAGCTGTAATTTTAGTTGTAACTGAAACAGCTGTGCAATACCAAAATGCTGCATTTTGATTGTCTCATGACTGGTTAATACCTACTAGGGAGAATCATAGCCAGAAGCTAAGACAAGCCTGATGACAGACACAACAAACATATATATCACTATGCCTTGTGTCCATAACACCTCTCTAGATGTTGAACACAGGCATCCTTGAAACAGACTGGAATAGCAAATAAAATGTGTTTTTTTCTTTCCCTTGCTTTTTTCCCTCTTCTTAATATGTTTTGTAATGTATCAGTGTTTCTGGGAAACATCCTTTTCAACGCAACTTTTACCACGCAGTGCCTTTACGATGCAACTATTACAACGCATGCCATTACAACGCATTGCGCTGGGGGCGCTCTAGGATAGGGAATAGTTTAAATTTACTATCCAACACCTTCCCTACTATCCACGGGGACTGGAGTTGGAATAGTAAATTAAACTATTCACTATCCTGCACCTTTTAACGCTATGCGTTGTAACAGCATGCGTTGTAAAAACTGCGATGTAAAGGCATGCGTGGTAAAAGCATGCGTTGTAATGTCATACATCCAGTGTTTCTACTTGTTTGTGAACACTTGAGAATAGAACACGTGTTTGTCAGCACTTGAAAAAATCATAAAATTTTGACTAGACCTGCAGGTCTAGTATCTTGAATAATCTACTCTACTTAACTGTGATGTACTTGACCCGTAAACTGGACTCAAATTGTGTGATCCTAAGCAAATATTTATTTTACAAAGCCGCCTTTTTCTTCATTTTCGCAAAAACACCATCAAAAATGTGAGTTCAGCATTTCTGCTATACAAAAAACCTCTTTTGTTTGATTTAACCCCTTCGCTGCGGCTGAAATTCTGCCGCAGCGCTAGGGGGGTGAGGCGGCCGCGCGGCGCTCCCATGCTCGTGACGGAACCGCTCCGTCACGAGCCTCGGGTGCGCTGTGCTCATGACGGAGCGGTTCCGTCACGGCCCCGCCCGCTCAATGGAACGTCCAGCGCAGGCGCGGAATCCGTGCCGTGCAGGCGCTCCGAGCGGGCCGCGACAGAACCGCTCCGTCATCAGTACAGCGCGTCCTTGGCTGGTGATGGAGCAGTTCCGTCACCAGCATGGGAGGGGTTAATAGACCAAAGGGCATATTTATCAAGGGTTCTCGTTGCGTTTGCACCACGCAACGTGGTGCATGTGCAACACAAACCCTAAAATACGATTTATCAAGTAACTAAATGCAACTTTTCATGGCCTTGAGTGGCTTGATAAATCAGGAGTAACGCAACGCAGTCCAAATCATTGTGGTGTGTTACTCTGCCCTGGGAAGGCGTTCCATGGGTGTTGAGTGGGTGTTCCCACACAACTCCCATTGATTTTAATTTCTTCCCAAATTTATTATTGCTAGTAGAGCCGGGAAGGTGCCAAAATGCTACACCTTCCCAGGTGAGGCGTGACGAGGAGAAATATCTTCATTTCTCCTCTTTCTAATTGTGCTGCATTCTAGAGCTCACATAGATAGAATATACCTAAGGGGATTGTATTCGTGCAGGAAGGTGACCCTTTGTGCACAAAAACATCCCTTCATGCAATGCAGGCACCCTTGAACCATGGTACAAGGATGCGTGTGTTGGCGCTATGAAGCCCATTGTGCCCGAGAGCTTGCAAGGATAGAAATGAGACATATTGTAATAAATACAGCACATTCCTGCGCTTTCCCTGGAATGCAGCGTAGCTCAGCAAGGTGACTTGCTGCATTGCATTACTTTTACATAAACATGGCCCTAAATGTTTGCTCCATAATAAAAATCTAGCTCACATATAGGGTACACATGACCCCTGACTTGTCTAATAGTTCACTCATAGCATTACCATCAGGGCAGGGGCAAGAAAGATTCCTAATTCATGTGTAAAAACTGACTTTTAGCAAAAATATTACTAAAGCATGAAATGGTAGTGCACTGCCATTTACAGACAGCATATTGTCTATTGAAATGGCCAAAAACCTTTGCACTAAAATGCAGTTTTACTGATAAAACTATATAGCGTATAAACAATAATCTTTGGAAACTGGGTTTCAGCAAAAAATTATTATAATTTCCTCATCACCAAGTAAAGTGTTCTGATTTGTTTTCATCCTATTAAAACCTTGTTTTTCATCACAGAAAGTTACAAAAATGTGCTTTTATACCTAGTTCACTTATTAGATATTTAAATGTTGTTAGGAACAAAAACTGACATCCTGCAGCTTTTCATTTCAGACTCTTTGTACAGCATGATTGTCAGACTGTTCACTGTACAACATCCTCTTCTTTTCTTTCTTTGACTCCAAAGTTAGTTGTATGAAGACATAAATTGACTTTTGACCTCTGAACTCAGAGCTAAGGTGTTAAGGTAAAAACAAGATTTAAAGGCATCTTTATGCTCATGCACTTTGTAAGTGAACAGAACACCTGTTCTTGGCAGCTAGAACCAGCCAGTAGGCCCTATAAATTGATTTTACAAGACTTGTATGTGTTTATTTACTAGGGGTATTTTATGCGGCAGACCTCACCAATGTTCATTTCACAAGTAGCAAGGACAAAATTACATTGCAGAAGATGGAAAGGTTGGAATCAGTCAATATGTACTGAAGAAACTCAGTGTAACAGGTTACCCTTTCGTAGTGGGAATGATGGATAGTAAAACCCCACAATATCGAGAACAACCTTTGTGTTCTAAGCAATGGCTGCTCCTCTGTTAAGGTGAAGGAGCGTCCCCCCCCCACTCCTCTCTGAGCAGTGAAAAAAGTAAAAATAACATTATAATAACACGTTATTATCATTTTATTTTTCTGTACTGAGCCGGGGCGGGTGGGGTTGTGCTATCCTGATGGACAGCAGCAGCCAGCAAGGAGGAGGAGTGGTGCACATCATAAGTGCACATGACGGTTTGGCGGGCTGCCTTAGGACGGCCAAACTGTTATGCGCACTTAGCATTTCTCCACCTAGCTGTGTTGCAGAGGCGTGTGGAGAACAGTCCCAGTCTCCCACGCACTCTCTGAGCAGCAAACCAGGCCGCTCAGACCAATCATGGCGCTGCTTTCATGCTGGTAATACTATTATTAACAGCATGACAGCAGCGTTGTGATTGGTTTAAGGGAGTCTGGGAGCCTGTGTGCTGCTGGGAGTCAGGAACAGAAGAGGACGAAGGAGAGGTGGCAACCATGTTTTTGGCCAACATGAAAGACTGTGGACACTAAAGAATGTTAATTGTATTATCTGTCTAAAAATGCAAGGAAGAGGAGCCAACGCACAAGAGACAATACCCCTGGAACTAATTCAAGTTTGTGGTTCTCTCTTTTGTGATAAAGACATATGAATAAAGAAATACCTAAGAAACCTTATAACTGTCTCCTTCGGTATTTTGTTACTGCCCCACACTCTTTAAAATCCTCTCTCAAAAGATAAGCTTTACAGAAGGTGAACAGGTTAGGATTGCATCTGACATCTTCGGGTGTCCCTTGGCAGGAGAGGGTCTGGTTCAGAGTTGGGTTTTTTGTCTTCTGGGCCTGTTGGATTAGAAGGGATTTGCTTGTGTTTATTTTGCCTTCTGTGGTTCATAGTTTGTCTTTTAAGCAGACGGGTGAACCGAAGTGTGGTGCCTGGTGGAAGATAGAGACCGCTTCGAGGGTGATGATGTCTTCGGGGGAGTTTATGTGACGACCTTTTAGGAGGGGAGTGATGTGATCTGGCTTCTTTGTGCCTGTGACTTGTAGAGCTGCAGCATGTGGGAAGACCTTCAGAGGACCAGACAGTGGCAGGGCTAGACCTTTTGGTGCCCCTGGTGGTTGGGCGTTTGCCACCCCGTGACGGGCGCAGGTGAGAGCGTCGGGGAGGGAGGTGTCGACAGTCCCTGCATCTGCCACCCCGCGAAGGCCACAGGTATGAGTGGGCAATAGGGGTGTCTGCCAACCCCAAAACTCATTCTGCCGTGGCCGGACTCCCCCTCCTCCCCCACCAGGGGCGGCTCTAGGCTCATGGCGCCCTGGGCAGGGAGCGTAGGTAGGGGTCCCCGGAAGAGGGGGTCTGGGCGGGGCGGAGCCCCCCGGAGCTCAGGAAGGTGGAACAGAGCCGGAGGCCGCCAAATCCCTGCCAGGTGCTGCCACGCAAATATGTAACCATCCTCAGAGGATTATATTATATTAAGGATATATATTGCCGTGGTGGCCCCTGGGGTTTGGCGGCCCTGTGCAGGTGCACAGCTTGCACATGCCTAAGGCCGCCCCTGCCCCCCCACCTTGCTACTCCTCTGGGACCAGAGCAGATTTAGGGAAGCAGGCTTGTACTTTATTGCTGCTATTAATATGAGAAAGCACTAACGCTTACTCTGCAGTCCTGGAATCCAAAAACCATTCTTGCATTGAATACAGCTGTGTTTACATAAAGATTAAGAACGTATGCAGAGAAATGTGAGAGAAAAAATGACATTCAAAATCCAAATACTTTCTGTAATGGGAGAAAAATGCTTTGTGTCTGTGATCTTAGCAACTCAGCTAAAAAATATGCTTTTTTAGGCTAGTTATTTTTTGGTGGGAAATTAACTTTTATTTTTATCTCCGATAGTAATGATTTGGAACAGAAGCTGAACAGCTTGGGAAAATGTAGTTAGAGAAAACAAATAAAATTCATGCCATCACCTCTGAAACCCCCTGACTGTTTGCAGGCTAGTACAGTTCATAATATTGGTATTAAAAAGAGCCAAAACTACTTGTCACAGCTATAAGACATGCAGTATTACAACAGTGAAACAATCAACAGCACAAAAACAATGCCCTAGGACAGAAACATTCGATAAAATATTTATTTTGCCCCATCATTTCATTGTCATTGTTACGTCGAAAACCAGGAGGAAAATCAGTGGCCACCTTTTTACCACAAGGAATGGCAAAGCGCATAGGTCCGGCATAGGCAAGCGTGCAATATTGTTTTTTTTGTCTGTTTTGCAAGCACAGGCAATGTGCACAAATATTGACAAAATATAAAAATAAAGACATGGGCCAGCAGCTTAAGCACACTAGCCCTGGCACTGAAGAGCAGTCCTTTGCAGGTGGCTGTGCAGGCGTAATCAGGAAAAATGCCATCACTCACAGGGCAAACGACAACTGGATGAAGGGGGCTGAACAAAAACAACCGGACTGTAGGAAAGCGTAACAACCTCACAACTCCGCAGTCGATATACTTTCAGTCAATATCATCTCAGGATCTCGCAGGTAATCCACAAAGGGGTCAACTAAAGACTACTTCCTTTGGCTCTACCTTTAAAGGATGCTGGGCCCTCACCACCCAAGGGGGCACGTCTCACCATGGGATCCACCCCAGGCTTGAGTGGAAACATGCCATCACAGGCTCACTCCATTGACAAGTAGCTGACCCATGCTGAATGCTGTGGAGGCCCGGAAGCAAATGTGAGTGACACTTGAACAGACGAATGGATGAAGAGGGCTGACCATAAGCCCGGTATCTTTGAATATTTGTATATATCTTAATAATACTTTTTTGGAACACATAAGGCTGGTGGGACAGCTCAAGCTGTTTTTGGAGCAAACCTAAAAAACAATGCAGCATTGTTGTCCAAAATGTAATCTATATATCTTGCAAAACCTGTGGTGAATTGCACTCAATGTCCTGGGTTCTTCTAATGGGAGAGGGCCCTGAGAGAGTTATTTATCGGGGGCCCAGTATACCCTTCAGGTCCATCCGAGGGCCCCTGACTTCACCCGTCAGCCAATTAAGTACCTAGAATTAATTTGCATTATATGACTTCATTAAAGACGGCAGCCATGCCAAGATTGTACGTATGTAATATTTATTTTTGCAGATTAATTAAAATCATTGCAATTTACATAAAACATCTAAGTAAGAAAACATTTACAAGTTACAAAAAATTGATTCATAGTTAAAATTGTATTACTTTACAAAAATACGGTAATCGAAAGGTTCCCTTACCTGGGACTACTGTTGTCTTTTCGGGGTGGCCGAGTAGCCAAGATTGTAACCTGGACTCTATTAAATGATGTACATCTAGTTGTATAAACCCTTTGGTTTACCAGCGAAGTTAGGTCTGACACGAGCAGCGAGTGAGATTCAGATTTGTAGAAGTCGAGTCGAGCACTCTTTCCCACAAAGTGGTACCCCATATGTGGTTGGGTGGTGAGGAAGGGAGCACGCGTGACCCTCAGATGTGGCTCTTCTCGTGGTCGGAGCTAATGAGGCTCTAGGGGGGGTCAAAGTGCAGCCCTGTCACCCGAAAGGGGGGCCTCATTATACACAGCTGACAGGGCTACCCCTGCAGCAGACTCCTTCCTAAGAGAGAAGGGACTCAAAGGGACTCCCACTCTTGTGCCCAGGAATGGGGCAAGGGTTTTCAAAGCTGCAGGCAAAATTGATTTTTTTCCAGCTGGAATGCTCCCATATACTAGAAAAAAGGCCAGTTGCAGGTCTTTTTCGGTCACTGATGCCCCCAAGAAGTCGTGCCCCAAGGCTGCTGCCTTATCTCGCCTAATAGAAGCACTAACTCTGCACATGCCCGTGCATTCCAAGTTCACCTGCTTGCTTGTGCCAACCAGCCCCATGGCAGCCTTCCAAGCATTGGGAAAGAGGGCCAAGGAGCCTTTCAGATCAGCCTACTGCTAAACCAAGGGGTGGGAGGTATGGTCAGTTGTGATGTCCTCTACTCCACACCCTGTAGCAACGGTGCAGGAGAAAGATTGCCAGGTACATCGATATTCACTGATGAGCCCTGATTTTAAATCCCCCCTCGATATGACACTTCCCTTATTTGAAGCGGACAGCCCTTGCGCCATACCCCACCTACACTTCCGCATTTATTCTCCTGTGTAATTTGTTGACTGTCAACCAGGAGACCTAGGATGAATCCTGGCTTCACCACTGATCTCTTTGTGTGATCTTGAGCTTCTCACATTCTGCACATTATGTCCCTGTGCTTTCTTGCCTTTTAAAATGGGCGACCTTAGAAAGATGCCAAAATGGCCCGGACTGGTGAGTCCGGGCACCGGGCAATCCCCCGGTCGGCTGGAGGGTTTTGGGGGCCGGTTTCTGAAAAGGGGGCCGGTTTTGTGTCTGGGGGCCGATTTTGCCCCCGGCAGCGTGCGTCACTCACTGTTCACGCACTTGTCTCGCACAGATGTCTGACTCACTCTATGCATGCAGGAGGGAGGTCACCGTCTGGTCTGCACCGTGCACGAACAAACACTGTCACTACACCCCCCCCCCCCAAGCAAGCGCTGCAACTGCAAGCCTCAGTATGTGCAAACCAGGCTGGCGCCATTACCTAACAGTAACATCCATAATAAACAAATGGAGGATGACGAGGGCGAGGGGGGGGAGGTGCCTGTGCGCAGCGCGCAGAATTATGCCTGCCCCCTCCCTCTGCCGCGTCTGCGCGCGGCGCGCCTCTCTAGGGTGCGGCACTGCGGCTGGTGTAATTCTCCTCCTTCCCGCATGCGCATTGGCAATTTACTGCGCGTGACCAGGCCTGCGCGTGACTGACGAGGAGTCTGCAGTCGCACGGAGTCGGACGGAGAGCCCCGCCAGGCCCATAAATTAATTTTATTCCAGTGGCTACTACTGGCAGTGGACTGGCTACTAGCGCCGCCGCCTAGGCCTAGCCCGACCCCCCTGTGTCTGCCACAGTGCCTGTATCACCGTCCGTGACCTGACCACACTGACAGACCGACCCCACCACCAACAGCAGTCAGCAGAGCCAGACACTGGACAGCAGGCCGCCGGCGCCGAGGTGAGTGAGTCAGTCAATTTTAATTTCTGCCCGGCCCTGGCCCCCCCGAGAAACTTGAAAGTAAAGAAGCAGGCTGCAGGCAGCGCTGCTTGCTTCTCCAGCGCTATAACGTCACGTGACCACCATTACACTCAGCAAGGTGCACCGAATACAGACTACAGTAAACTAAAAAGTCTTCATTAAACCACGAGGACGAGGTGGACTAGAACAATATTGAGGAGTTCTGAATAGTCACCCGAGGCAAATTCCAATGCCATTTTGGAAGCCTGGGTCGAATGTAATTTTCAAGGGGTTGTGGAAACAGTTTCAAAAGAAATAAATAGCAAAGGTGTTTGTCGCACATTGGTTAAAAATAGGCACAGCTTCATATTCTGATTATTACAAATCAGGTGCTAGCATGAAGGGTCAGTGAGTGAAAGGCTTGTGGGCACTGAGATTCCCTGGTAAAGAGTATCACATTGGGCTTTTTTATCAAGGATGACACTACTATGCTATTAATCCTAAACCTCCTATATATTATTACTCCTGTTCCCGTCATTGACATAGGGTAGGACTAGCCTGTGACATTTTTCTTGGCTGTAGTTGAGCTTTCCATCAAGCAATAGGGAAACTGCACAAATGTTAGGAGGACTGGGGTAATCAGTGCTGTTTTTCCCCGGCAAACCTTTCCCAAACGTCGCGGCAGTCAAAGTGACATTATTGGTCCATACCTAAGACTTCTAAGGTCTTCTGACGCCAGCATAGGATGAATTGGCTTCATAGGAACCTCTCAATGCTCCTCCTCAAAACAAAAGAAGAGGGTTTAGTGGGGCATGCCCCTTCTAGAGTAATCTGCTTCATGTTCACCAGTGCAGTTTAGAGGAGGACGCTTCACACCCTGCATCACTGGCAAGCCACTGGGGCACAAAGGGTACCATCATTTGTGTAGCTAGGCCTTTCCAGACCCGGCTGAAGCTGGGCAGGTATAGGTCTGAGTTCTGGGGAGATTTGCAGCCCTAAAGTCCCCCGTCCCCCCCGGCCGAATACCCAAATATGGCAATGATAGGAATCCGGGTAGCCAGAATATCTAATTCAGGTCTTGACTTATCATAAGCTTGAGTCAGGGTATGGTCAGGTTAAAAAGCAATAACAGTAAAGAAGAGGAAAATGAGACTTTTACAGGCGCTCCAGAGAATTATAAGGACCCTTGCAGTCAAAATAAATGCGTTTGTGCTGAGTTATATCAAGAGGGCTTTTAATACCTTGCTGAAATGTGGGTGAGGGGAGACAAACTCTTCTCTGCCTGTGGTGAAACACCTGCTACTGTGTCCCCTTTCTCCTGAGCACAACAAGACGATTCTGATTCCTGATCCATTCTGCATCACCAGTCTGTTGGCATCTAATGCTCAGTGAAGAACTGAAAGACGACATAGAACCTTTGTTCACTCTACATTTGGACACCCAGGGAGGTGACAGTGTCCAGGGCCCATCCACCAGTCCACCAAGAACGAGCAGGTGCCCTGTGGACCATAATTCCTCTTTGGACTACTATCATGTTTACTCCCAAAAAACAGAATTGCCAGTTTTCTTGATTTTGGGCAGCACCAAGAGACTGTGTTTATCTTCCCCTACAGGCCCTGGAGAGTTTATATTCAGAATGTGATGACTACTATTCTGCCATGAGATTGTTTCTAGGTTTCAGCCACTTTCAAGATAAATCAGGGCTTTTTCCAACACCCCTTCATATCACTGCTCATGGAGTTAAATGGTGTAAGCAATTGTTTATTCAGTTACTACATCTCACTCTATCTGCATAGTACTCCTGCTGACATTGCTACTGTGGTAGCAGATCCAGATCAAGGCGTCCAAAGCATCTAGCTATGGTTCACTATGTTTGCTGTCCTCAGCAGCTGGCCATGTGTAGGGGCCCCTGTTCCACCAGTAAGTGTGCAACAGGCCTGTTCTCACATTTTTAGACAAAAAGTGCGCTCTGTGGGAGACTTGGGACAATTGCCAGGACCTATTTACCCTCAGGCAAACTCTAAATTAGCTGTCTACCCTACAAGGTCATATGTGTGTGTGTGTGTATAAATGTTTATGTATATTTGTCTAACCTTATTTTCTTTCCATTAGTATGTATAGAAATAAATAGTCTTTTTACATTTCATGAATTGTGATGTAAGAATACGTTTTTCTGGTGTTTTATAGCAAATCAGTGCAGTGTTTGCAACTGCCATGTTAATTAATCTGCAGTCATTTTAAATGATCATTTTATATAAACAGGCCTCGCATTCATGCCCGGTGCAGGAAAGCGAGAATTCTCAATCCAGCTAGATCAGTGTGTGGGATCTTATCTATTGTATCTTTTCTCAATGTCCTTATTTGTTCCTCTCATGAGAAACCATGCACCTGTTAGTACTGGTATCTAAAACGTTGGTTTCTGTTATATGTATGTTATCTACAGGGCCTTAAGTGGCATTAAAAAACTGGGGTCTCTCTCAAAGGGGCAAGACCCATGTAATTAACGGCGTGGCTTCCAGGGCACAAGTCCTAAAAGTGGGGGGACTCACCTAGTTAGGCAGTAGGCAGGTGACACCACACCACGTGACATCACGGCGCATGTCATCACAGCACATGACATCACATGTAGTATTACAGGAACTGACATCACAGGAAGTAGCATCACAAGCCACAACTTTACAGGAAGTGGCATCACAAGAAGTGATATCAGATCTTAAGCCCTCGCATATATGTTTAGCAGGTCTATCATGAGTACATTTGAATGTGTTTCAAGTATACATGCAAACCCTCTTGATTGAAGAAGAAGATTCACACTTTTGTAAGCTACACAAAAACAATGTTGCCTTTTGTCAGCGAAAAGCTTCCTTTAACTAACTTTACTGCTAGCCTTCTCAAGCAGGCATAATATTCTATAAGCGGCACATTTCCATGTATATGTGATTGTATTAGCTGCCTGTGCTCTCAAGTTGTGACTGACGTTTGCGTGGCCTTCATGTTATAAGTATGGAATGGGCATGACCATCATCTTCTTCCCTACTTTGGTAAATAGTTTATTTATCTACGTGTTTTATATAAAGCACGAGCCTGCCCGAAAGGTATTTTGGACTCTACAGGTCAAAAGAGAAGGACAGCGTTAATGTGCGATTGCTGGTTTCTAAGAGAACTGCTCCTGCATCATGATGAAGTTTTCTTTAAGGAGGTGTGTGTATTTTTTTCTACTCTTTCCAAAATTGGAGCATGATTGTTACAATCCTGGTGGATACAGCTTTGTCACTCTAGATCTTAGGTGCATAGAAGACATATTGCCTTGGTTTTTTATCCATCTTCATCTCTTGTCTAATGGTGCCTTG